>NW_026602502.1:0-16069 GCF_029448725.1 Salvelinus fontinalis | reverse complement strand
AAACTAGAAATCTACCACCCCACTATCAGATTAGAGCCATAAGGGAGACTAGACATCTACCACCCCACTACCACTATCAGATTAGAGCCACAGGGGAGACTAGACATCTACCACCCCACTACCACTATCAGATTAGAGCCATAAGGGAGACTAGACATCTACCACCCCACTACCACTACCAGATTAGAGCCATAAGGGAGACTAGACATCTACCAACCCCCTACCACTATCAGATTAGAGCCATAAGGGAGACTAGACATCTACCACCCCACTGCCACTATCAAATTAGAGCCATAAGGGAGTCTAGACATCTACCACCCCACAACCACTATCAGACTAGAGCCATAAGAGAGACTAGACATCTACCACCCCACTATCAGATTAGAGCCATAAGGGAGACTAGACATCTACCACCCCACTACCACTATCAGATTAGAGCCATAAGGGAGCCTAGACATCTACCTCCCCCCTACCACTATCAGATTAGAGCCATAAGGGAGGCTAGACATCTACCACCCCACTACCACTATCAGATTAGAGCCATAAGGGAGCCTAGACATCTACCACCCCACTACCACTATCAGATTAGAGCCATAAGGGAGACTAGACATCTACCACCCAACTACCACTACCAGATTAGAGCCATAAGGGAGAGAAGACATCTACCACCCCACTACCACTACCAGATTAGAGCCATAAGGGAGACTAGACATCTACCACCCCAATACCACTATCAGATTAGAACCATAAGGGAGAATAGACATCTGCCACCCCACTACAACTATCAAATTAGAGCCATAAGGGAGACTAGACATCTACCACCCCACTACCACTATCAGATTAGAGCCATAAGGGAGACTAGACATCTACCACCCCACTACCACTATCAGATTAGAGCCATAAGGGAGACTAGACATCTACCACCCCCCTACCACTATCAGATTAGAGCCATAAGGGAGACTAGACATCTACCACCCCACTACCACTATCAGATTAGAGCCATAAGGGAGACTAGACATCTACCACCCCGCTACCACTATCAGATTAGAGCCATAATGGAGACTAGACATCTACCACCCCACTACCACTACCAGATTAGAGCCATAAGGGAGACTAGACATCTACCACCCCACTACCACTATCAGATTAGAGCCATAAGGGAGCCTAGACATCTACCACCCCACTAGCACTATCAGATTAGAGCCATAAGGGAGACTAGACATCTACCACCCCACTACCACTATCAGATTAGAGCCATAAGGGAGACTAGACATCTACCACCCCACTACCACTATCAGATTAGAGCCATAAGGGAGACTAGACATCTACCACCCCACTAACACTATCAGATTAGAGCCATAAGGGAGCCTAGACATCTACCACCCCACTGCCAATACCAGATTAGAGCCATAATGGAGACTAGACATCTACCACCCCAATACCACTATCAGATTAGAGCCATAAGGGAGACTAGACATCTACCTCACCACTACAACTATCAAATTAAAGCCATAAGGGAGACTAGACATCTACCACCCCACTACCACTATCAGATTAGAGCCATAAGGGAGACTAGAAATCTACCACCCAACTACCACTACCAGATTAGAGCCATAAGGGAGAGTAGACATCTACCACCCCACTACCACTACCAGATTAGAGCCATAAGGGAGACTAGACATCTACCACCCCACTACCAGTATCAGATTAGAGCCATAAGGGAGACTAGACATCTACCACCCCACTACCACTATCAGATTAGAGCCATAAGGGAGACTAGACATCTACCACCCCCCTATCACTATCAGATTAGAGCCATAAGGGAGACTAGACATCTACCACCCCATTACCACTATCAGATTAGAGCCATAAGGGAGACTAGACATCTACCACCCCACTACCACTATCAGGTTAGAGCCATAAGGGAGACTAGACATCTACCACCCCATTACCACTATCAGATTAGAGCCATAAGGGAGACTAGACATCTACCACCCCACTATCAGATTAGAGCCATAAGGGAGACTAGACATCTACCACCCCATTACCACTATCAGATTAGAGCCATAAGGGAGACTAGACATCTACCACCCCCCTACCACTATCAGATTAGAGCCATAAGGGAGACTAGACATCTACCACCCCACTACCACTATCAGATTAGAGCCATAAGGGAGACTAGACATCTACCACCCCGCTACCACTATCAGATTAGAGCCATAATGGAGACTAGACATCTACCACCCCGCTACCACTACCAGATTAGAGCCATAAGGGAGACTAGACATCTACCACCCCACTACCACTATCAGATTAGAGCCATAAGGGAGCCTAGACATCTACCACCCCACTAGCACTATCAGATTAGAGCCATAAGGGAGACTAGACATCTACCACCCCACTACCACTATCAGATTAGAGCCATAAGGGAGACTAGACATCTACCACCCCACTGCCACTACCAGATTAGAGCCATAAGGGAGACTAGACATCTACCACCCCAATACCACTATCAGATTAGAGCCATAAGGGAGACTAGACATCTACCTCCCCACTACAACTATCAAATTAAAGCCATAAGGGAGACTAGACATCTACCACCCCACTACCACTATCAGATTAGAGCCATAAGGGAGACTAGAAATCTACCACCCAACTACCACTACCAGATTAGAGCCATAAGGGAGAGTAGACATCTACCACCCCACTACCACTACCAGATTAGAGACATAAGGGAGACTAGACATCTACCACCCCAATACCACTATCAGATTAGAACCATAAGGGAGAATAGACATCTGCCACCCCACTACAACTATCAAATTAGAGCCATAAGGGAGACTAGACATCTACCACCCCACTACCACTATCAGATTAGAGCCATAAGGGAGACTAGACATCTACCACCCCACTACCACTATCAGATTAGAGCCATAAGGGAGACTAGACATCTACCACCCCCCTACCACTATCAGATTAGAGCCATAAGGGAGACTAGACATCTACCACCCCACTACCACTATCAGATTAGAGCCATAAGGGAGACTAGACATCTACCACCCCGCTACCACTATCAGATTAGAGCCATAATGGAGACTAGACATCTACCACCCCACTACCACTACCAGATTAGAGCCATAAGGGAGACTAGACATCTACCACCCCACTACCACTATCAGATTAGAGCCATAAGGGAGCCTAGACATCTACCACCCCACTAG
Source organism: Salvelinus fontinalis (assembly GCF_029448725.1). Taxonomy (NCBI): domain Eukaryota; kingdom Metazoa; phylum Chordata; class Actinopteri; order Salmoniformes; family Salmonidae; genus Salvelinus; species Salvelinus fontinalis. The sequence continues at coordinate 12,848 of NW_026602502.1, read as the reverse complement.
CACTATCAGATTAGAGCCATAAGGGAGACTAGACATCTACCACCCCACTACCACTATCAGATTAGAGCCATAAGGGAGACTAGGCATCTACCACCCCACTACCACTATCAGATTAGAGCCATAAGGGAGACTAGACATCTACCACCCCACTACCACTATCAGATTAGAGCCATAAGGGAGACTAGACATCTACCACCCCACTGCCACTACCAGATTAGAGCCATAAGGGAGACTAGACATCTACCACCCCAATACCACTATCAGATTAGAGCCATAAGGGAGACTAGACATCTACCTCCCCACTACAACTATCAAATTAAAGCCATAAGGGAGACTAGACATCTACCACCCCACTCCACTATCAGATTAGAGCCATAAGGGAGACTAGAAATCTACCACCCACTATCAGATTAGAGCCACAGGGGAGACTAGACATCTACCACCCCACTACCACTATCAGATTAGAGCCATAAGGGAGACTAGACATCTACCACCCCACTACCACTACCAGATTAGAGCCATAGGGGGGAGACTAGACATCTACCAACCCCCTACCACTATCAGATTAGAGCCATAAGAGAGACTAGACATCTACCACCCCACTGCCACTATCAAATTTGAGCCATAAGGGAGTCTAGACATCTACCACCCCACAACCACTATCAGATTAGAGCCATAAGGGAGACTAGACATCTACCACCCCACTATCAGATTAGAGCCATAAGGGAGACTAGACATCTACCACCCCACTACCACTATCAGATTAGAGCCATAAGGGAGACTAGACATCTACCACCCCACTACCACTATCAGATTAGAGCCATAAGGGAGACTAGACATCTACCACCCCACTACCACTACCTGATTAGAGCCATAAGGGAGACTAGACATCTACCACCCCACTACCACTATCAGATTAGAGCCATAAGGGAGCCTAGACATCTACCACCCCACTACCACTGTCAGATTAGAGCCATAAGGGAGACTAGACATCTACCACCCCAATACCACTATCAGATTAGAGCCATAAGGGAGACTAGACATCTACCACCCCACTACCACTATCAAATTAGAGCCATAAGGGAGACTAGACATCTACCACCCGACTACCACTATCAGATCAGAGCCATAAGGGAGACTAGACATCTACCACCCCACTGCCACTATCAGATTAGAGCCATAAGGGAGACTAGACATCTACCACCCCAATACCACTATCAGATTAGAGCCATAAGGGAGACTAGACATCTATCACCCCACTACCAGTATCAAATTAGAGCCATAAGGGAGACTAGACATCTACCACCCCACTACCACTATCAGACTAGAGCCATAAGAGAGACTAGACATCTACCACCCCACTATCAGATTAGAGCCATAAGGGAGACTAGACATCCACCACCCCACTACCACTATCAGATTAGAGCCATAAGGGAGCCTAGACATCTACCACCCCCCTACCACTATCAGATTAGAGCCATAAGGGAGGCTAGACATCTACCACCCCACTACCACTATCAGATTTGAGCCATAAGGGAGACTAGACATCTACCACCCCACTACCACTATCATATTAGAGCCGTAAGGGAGCCTAGACATCTACCACCCCACTACCACTATCAGATTAGAGCCATAAGGGAGACTAGACATCTACCACCCAACTACCACTACCAGATTAGAGCCATAAGGGAGACTAGACATCTACCACCCCACTACCACTACCAGATTAGAGCCATAAGGGAGACTAGACATCTACCACCCCAATACCACTATCAGATTAGAGCCATAAGGGAGACTAGACATCTACCACCCCACTATCAGATTTAGCCATAAGGGAGACTAGACATCTACCACCCCACTACCACTATCAGATTAGAGCCATAAGGGAGACTAGACATCTACCACCCCACTGCCACTACCAGATTAGAGCCATAAGGGAGACTAGACATCTACCACCCCAATACCACTATCAGATTAGAGCCATAAGGGAGACTAGACATCTACCACCCCACTACAACTATCAAATTAAAGCCATAAGGGAGACTAGACATCTACCACCCCACTACCACTATCAGATTAGAGCCATAAGGGAGACTAGAAATCTACCACCCACTATCAGATTAGAGCCATAAGGGAGACTAGACATCTACCACCCCACTACCACTATCAGATTAGAGCCACAGGGGAGACTAGACATCTACCACCCCACTACCACTATCAGATTAGAGCCATAAGGGAGACTAAACATCTACCACCCCACTACCACTACCAGATTAGAGCCATAAGGGAGACTAGACATCTACCAACCCCCTACCACTATCAGATTTGAGCCATAAGGGAGACTAGACATCTACCACCCCACTGCCACTATCAAATTAGAGCCATAAGGGAGTCTAGACATCTACCACCCCACAACCACTATCAGACTAGAGCCATAAGAGAGACTAGACATCTACCACCCCACTACCACTACCAGATTAGAGCCATAAGGGAGACTAGACATCTACCACCCCAATACCACTATCAGATTAGAGCCATAAGGGAGACTAGACATCTACCACCCCACTATCAGATTTAGCCATAAGGGAGACTAGACATCTACCACACCACTACCACTATCAGATTAGAGCCATAAGGGAGACTAGACATCTACCACCCCACTGCCACTACCAGATTAGAGCCATAAGGGAGACTAGACATCTACCACCCCAATACCACTATCAGATTAGAGCCATAAGGGAGACTAGACATCTACCACCCCACTACAACTATCAAATTAAAGCCATAAGGGAGACTAGACATCTACCACCCCACTACCACTATCAGATTAGAGCCATAAGGGAGACTAGAAATCTACCACCCACTATCAGATTAGAGCCATAAGGGAGACTAGACATCTACCACCCCACTACCACTATCAGATTAGAGCCACAGGGGAGACTAGACATCTACCACCCCACTACCACTATCAGATTAGAGCCATAAGGGAGACTAGACATCTACCACCCCACTACCACTACCAGATTAGAGCCATAAGGGAGACTAGACATCTACCAACCCCCTACCACTATCAGATTTGAGCAATAAGGGAGACTAGACATCTACCACCCCACTGCCACTATCAAATTAGAGCCATAAGGGAGTCTAGACATCTACCACCCCACAACCACTATCAGACTAGAGCCATAAGAGAGACTAGACATCTACCACCCCACTACCACTATCAGATTAGAGCCATAAGGGAGACTAGACATTTACCACCCCACTACCACTATCAGATTAGAGCCATAAGGGAGACTAGACATCTACCACCCCCCTACCACTATCAGATTAGAGCCATAAGGGAGACTAGACATCTACCACCCCACTACCACTATCAGATTAGAGCCATAAGGGAGACTAGACATCTACCACCCCGCTACCACTATCAGATTAGAGCCATAATGGAGACTAGACATCTACCACCCCACTACCACTACCAGATTAGAGCCATAAGGGAGACTAGACATCTACCACCCCACTACCACTATCAGATTAGAGCCATAAGGGAGCCTAGACATCTACCACCCCACTAGCACTATCAGATTAGAGCCATAAGGGAGACTAGACATCTACCACCCCACTACCACTATCAGATTAGAGCCATAAGGGAGACTAGGCATCTACCACCCCACTACCACTATCAGATTAGAGCCATAAGGGAGACTAGACATCTACCACCCCACTACCACTATCAGATTAGAGCCATAAGGGAGACTAGACATCTACCACCCCACTGCCACTACCAGATTAGAGCCATAAGGGAGACTAGACATCTACCACCCCAATACCACTATCAGATTAGAGCCATAAGGGAGACTAGACATCTACCTCCCCACTACAACTATCAAATTAAAGCCATAAGGGAGACTAGACATCTACCACCCCACTACCACTATCAGATTAGAGCCATAAGGGAGACTAGAAATCTACCACCCACTATCAGATTAGAGCCACAGGGGAGACTAGACATCTACCACCCCACTACCACTATCAGATTAGAGCCATAAGGGAGACTAGACATCTACCACCCCACTACCACTACCAGATTAGAGCCATAAGGGAGACTAGACATCTACCAACCCCCTACCACTATCAGATTAGAGCCATAAGGGAGACTAGACATCTACCACCCCACTGCCACTATCAAATTAGAGCCATAAGGGAGTCTAGACATCTACCACCCCACAACCACTATCAGATTAGAGCCATAAGGGAGACTAGACATCTACCACCCCACTATCAGATTAGAGCCATAAGGGAGACTAGACATCTACCACCCCACTACCACTATCAGATTAGAGCCATAAGGGAGACTAGACATCTACCAACCCCACTACCACTATCAGATTAGAGCCATAAGGGAGACTAGACATCTACCACCCCACTACCACTACCTGATTAGAGCCATAAGGGAGACTAGACATCTACCACCCCACTACCACTATCAGATTAGAGCCATAAGGGAGCCTAGACATCTACCACCCCACTACCACTGTCAGATTAGAGCCATAGGGAGACTAGACATCTACCACCCCAATACCACTATCAGATTAGAGCCATAAGGGAGACTAGACATCTACCACCCCACTACCACTATCAAATTAGAGCCATAAGGGAGACTAGACATCTACCACCCGACTACCACTATCAGATCAGAGCCATAAGGGAGACTAGACATCTACCACCCAACTGCCACTATCAGATTAGAGCCATAAGGGAGACTAGACATCTACCACCCCAATACCACTATCAGATTAGAGCCATAAGGGAGACTAGACATCTACCACCCCACTACCAGTATCAAATTAGAGCCATAAGGGAGACTAGACATCTACCACCCCACTACCACTATCAGACTAGAGCCATAAGAGAGACTAGACATCTACCACCCCACTATCAGATTAGAGCCATAAGGGAGACTAGACATCTACCACCCCACTACCACTATCAAATTAGAGCCATAAGGGAGACCAGACATCTACCACCCCACTACCACTATCAAATTAGAGCCATAAGGGAGACCAGACATCTACCACCCCACTACCACTATTTGATTAGAGCCATAAGGGAGACTAGACATCTGCCACCCCACTATCAGATTAGAGCCATAAGGGAGTCTAGACATCTACCAACCCACTACCACTATCAGATTAGAGCCATAAGGGAGACTAGACATCTACCACCCCACTACCACTATCAGATTAGAGCAATAAGGGAGACTAGACATCTACCACCCCACTACAACTATCAAATTAGAGCCATAAGGGAGACTAGACATCTACCAACCCACTACCACTATCAGATTAGAGCCATAAGGGAGACTAGACATCTACCACCCCACTACCACTATCAAATTAGAGCCATAAGGGAGACTAGACATCTGCCACCCCTCTACCACTATCAGATTAGAGCCATAAGGGAGACTAGACATCTACCACCCCACTACCACTATCAGATTAGAGCCATAAGGGAGACTAGACATCTACCAACCCACTACCACTATCAGATTAGAGCCATAAGGGAGACTAGACATCTACCACCCCACTACCACTATCAAATTAGAGCCATAAGGGAGACTAGACATCTGCCACCCCTCTACCACTATCAGATTAGAGCCATAAGGGAGACTAGACATCTACCACCCCACTACCACTATCAGATTAGAGCCATAAGGGAGACTAGACATCTACCACCCCACTACCACTATCAAATTAGAGCCATAAGGGAGTCTAGACATCTACCAACCCACTACCACTATCAGATTAGAGCCATAAGGGAGACTAGACATCTACCAACCCACTACCACTATCAGATTAGAGCCATAAGGGAGACTAGACATCTACCACCCCACTACCACTATCAAATTAGAGCCATAAGGGAGACTAGACATCTGCCACCCCACTACCACTATCAGATTAGAGCCATAAGGGAGACTAGACATCTACCACCCCACTACCACTATCAAATTAGAGCCATAAGGGAGACTAGACATCTACCACCCCACTACCACTATCAGATTAGAGCCATAAGGGAGACTAGACATCTACCAACCCACTACCACTATCAGATTAGAGCCATAAGGGAGACTAGACATCTACCACCCCACTACCACTATCAAATTAGAGCCATAAGGGAGACTAGACATCTGCCAACCCTCTACCACTATCAGATTAGAGCCATAAGGGAGACTAGACATCTACCACCCCACTACCACTATCAGATTAGAGCCATAAGGGAGACTAGACATCTACCAACCCACTACCACTATCAGATTAGAGCCATAAGGGAGACTAGACATCTACCACCCCACTACCACTATCAAATTAGAGCCATAAGGGAGACTAGACATCTGCCACCCCTCTACCACTATCAGATTAGAGCCATAAGGGAGACTAGACATCTACCACCCCACTACCACTATCAGATTAGAGCCATAAGGGAGACTAGACATCTACCACCCCACTACCACTATCAAATTAGAGCCATAAGAGAGACTAGTCATCTACCACCCCACTACCACTATCAGATTAGAGCCATAAGAGAGACTAGACATCTGCGACCCCACTATCAGATTAGAGCCATAAGGGAGACTAGAGATCTACCAACCAAATACCACTATCAGATTAGAGCCACAAGGGAGACTAGACTTCTACCACCCCACTACCACTATCAGATTAGAGCCATAAGGGAGACTAGACATCTACCACCCCACTAAAACTATCAAATTAGAGCCATAAGGGAGACTAGACATCTACCACCCCACTACCACTATCAGATTAGAGCCATAAGGGAGACTAGACATCTACCACCCCACTACCACTATCAGATTAGAGCCATAAGGGAGACTAGACATCTACCAACCCACTACCACTATCAGATTAGAGCCATAAGGGAGACTAGACATCTGCCACCCCTCTACCACTATCAGATTAGAGCCATAAGGGAGACTAGACATCTACCACCCCACTACCACTATCAGATTAGAGCCATAAGGGAGACTAGACATCTACCACCCCACTACCACTATCAAATTAGAGCCATAAGGGAGACTAGACATCTACCACCCCACTACCACTATCAGATTAGAGCCATAAGTGAGACTAGACATCTACCACCCGAATACCACTATCAGATTAGAGCCATAAGGGAGAATAGACATCTACCACCCCACTACCACTATCAAATTAGAGCCACAAAGGAGGACTAGACATCTACCACCCCACTACCACTATCAGATTAGAGCCATAAGGGAGACTAGACATCTACCACCCCACTACCACTATCAGATTAGAGCCATAAGGGAGACTAGACATCTACCACCCCACTACCACTACCAGATTAGAGCCATAAGGGAGACTAGACATCTACCACCCCACTACCACTATCAGATTAGAGCCATAAGGGAGACTAGACATCTACCACCCCACTACCACTATCAGATTAGAGCCATAAGGGAGAATAGACATCTACCACCCCACTACCACTATCAGATTAGAGCCATAAGGGAGACTAGACATCTACCACCCCACTACCACTATCAGATTAGAGCCATAAGGGAGCCTAGACATCTACCACCCCACTACCACTACCAGATTAGAGCCATAAGGGAGACTAGACATCTACCACCCCACTGCCACTACCAGATTAGAGCCATAAGGGAGACTAGACATCTACCACCCCAATACCACTATCAGATTAGAGCCATAAGGGAGAATAGACATCTACCACCCCACTACCATTATCAAATTAGAGCCATAAGGGAGACTAGACATCTACCACCCCACTACCACTATCAGATTAGAGCCATAAGGGAGACTAGACATCTACCACCCCACTATCAGATTAGAGCCATAAGGGAGACTAGACATCTACCACCCCACTACCACTATCAGATTAGAGCCATAAGGGAGCCTAGACATCTACCACCCCCCTACAACTATCAGATTAGAGCCATAAGGGAGACTAGACATCTACCACCCCACTACCACTACCAGATTAGAGCCATAAGGGAGACTAGACATCTACCACCCCACTACCACTATCAGATTAGAGCCATAAGGGAGACTAGACATCTACCACCCCACTACCACTATCAGATAGAGCCATAAGGGAGACTAGACATCTACCACCCCACTACCACTATCAGATTAGAGCCATAAGGGAGACTAGACATCTACTACCCCACTATCAGATTACAGCCATAAGGGAGACTAGACATCTACCACCCCACTACCACTATCAAATTAAAGCCACGAGGGAGACTAGACATCTACCACCCCACTACCACTATCAGATTAGAGCCATAAGGGAGACTAGACATCTACCACCCCACTACCACTATCAGATTAGAGCCATAAGGGAGACTAGACATCTACCACCCAACTACCACTACCAGATTAGAGCAATAAGGGAGACTAGACATCTACCACCCCACTACCACTACCAGATTAGAGCAATAAGGGAGACTAGACATCTACCACCCCACTATCAGATTTGAGCCATAAGGGAAACTAGACATCTACCACCCCACTACCACTATCAGATTAGAGCCATAAGGGAGGCTAGACATCTACCACCCCCCTACCACTATCAGATTAGAGCCATAAGGGAGACTAGACATCTACCACCCCACTACCACTACCAGATTAGAGCCATAATAGAGACTAGACATCTACCACCCCACTACCTCTATCAGATTAGAGCCATAAGGGATCCTAAACATCTACCACCCCACTCCATTATCAGATTAGAGCCATAAGGGAGACTAGACATCTACCACCCCACTACCACTATCAGATTAGAGCCATAAGGGAGACTAGACATCTACCACCCCCCTACCACTATCAGATTAGAGCCATAAGGGAGACTAGACATCTACCACCCCACTACCACTATCAGATTAGAGCCATAAGGGAGACTAGACATCTACCACCCCCCTACCACTATCAGATTAGAGCCATAATGGAGACTAGACATCTACCACCCCACTACCACTACCAGATTAGAGCCATAAGGGAGACTAGACATCGACCACCCCACTACCACTATCAGATTAGAGCCATAAGGGAGCCTAGACATCTACCACCCCACTAGCACTATCAGATTAGAGCCATAAGGGAGACTAGACATCTACCACCCCACTACCACTATCAGATTAGAGCCATAAGGGAGACTAGACATCTACCACCCCAATACCACTATCAGATTAGAGCCATAAGGGAGAATAGACATCTACCACCCCACTACCATTATCAAATTAGAGCCATAAGGGAGACTAGACATCTACCACCCCACTACCACTATCAGATTAGAGCCATAAGGGAGACTAGACATCTACCACCCCACTATCAGATTAGAGCCATAAGGGAGACTAGACATCTACCACCCCACTACCACTATCAGATTAGAGCCATAAGGGAGCCTAGACATCTACCACCCCCCTACAACTATCAGATTAGAGCCATAAGGGAGACTAGACATCTACCACCCCACTACCACTACCAGATTAGAGCCATAAGGGAGACTAGACATCTACCACCCCACTACCACTATCAGATTAGAGCCATAAGGGAGACTAGACATCTACCACCCCACTACCACTATCAGATTAGAGCCATAAGGGAGACTAGACATCTACCACCCCACTACCACTATCAGATTAGAGCCATAAGGGAGACTAGACATCTACTACCCCACTATCAGATTACAGCCATAAGGGAGACTAGACATCTACCACCCCACTACCACTATCAAATTAAAGCCACGAGGGAGACTAGACATCTACCACCCCACTACCACTATCAGATTAGAGCCATAAGGGAGACTAGACATCTACCACCCCACTACCACTATCAGATTAGAGCCATAAGGGAGACTAGACATCTACCACCCAACTACCACTACCAGATTAGAGCAATAAGGGAGACTAGACATCTACCACCCCACTACCACTACCAGATTAGAGCAATAAGGGAGACTAGACATCTACCACCCCACTATCAGATTTGAGCCATAAGGGAAACTAGACATCTACCACCCCACTACCACTATCAGATTAGAGCCATAAGGGAGGCTAGACATCTACCACCCCACTACCACTACCAGATTAGAGCCATAATAGAGACTAGACATCTACCACCCCACTACCACTATCAGATTAGAGCCATAAGGGAGCCTAAACATCTACCACCCCACTCCATTATCAGATTAGAGCCATAAGGGAGACTAGACATCTACCACCCCACTACCACTATCAGATTAGAGCCATAAGGGAGACTAGACATCTACCACCCCCCTACCACTATCAGATTAGAGCCATAAGGGAGACTAGACATCTACCACCCCACTACCACTATCAGATTAGAGCCATAAGGGAGACTAGACATCTACCACCCCCCTACCACTATCAGATTAGAGCCATAATGGAGACTAGACATCTACCACCCCACTACCACTACCAGATTAGAGCCATAAGGGAGACTAGACATCGACCACCCCACTACCACTATCAGATTAGAGCCATAAGGGAGCCTAGACATCTACCACCCCACTAGCACTATCAGATTAGAGCCATAAGGGAGACTAGACATCTACCACCCCACTACCACTATCAGATTAGAGCCATAAGGGAGACTAGACATCTACCACCCCACTACCACTATCAGATTAGAGCCATAAGGGAGACTAGACATCTACCACCCCACTATCAGATTAGAGCCATAAGGGAGACTATACATCTACCACCCCACTACCACTATCAGATTAGAGCCATAAGGGAGCCTAGACATCTACCACCCCCCTACAACTATCAGATTAGAGCCATAAGGGAGACTAGACATCTACCACCCCACTGCCACTACCAGATTAGAGCCATAAGGGAGACTAGACATCTACCACCCCAATACCACTATCAGATTAGAGCCATAAGGGAGAATAGACATCTACCACCCCACACCACTATCAAATTAGAGCCATAAGGGAGACTAGACATCTACCACCCCACTACCACTATCAGATTAGAGCCATAAGGGAGACTAGACATCTACCACCCCAATACCACTATCAGATTAGAGCCATAAGGGATAATAGACATCTACCACCCCACTACCACTATCAAATTAGAGCCATAAGGGAGACTAGACATCTACCACCCCACTGCCACTACCAGATTAGAGCCATAAGGGAGACTAGACATCTACCACCCCAATACCACTATCAGATTAGAGCCATAAGGGAGACTAGACATCTACCACCCCACTACCAGAATCAGATTAGAGCCATAGGGGAGACTAGACATCTACCACCCCACTACCACTATCAGATTAGAGCCATAAGGGAGACTAGACATCTACCACCCCACTACCACTACCAGATTAGAGCCATAAGGGAGACTAGACATCTACCACCCCCCTACCAATATCAGATTACAGCCATAAGGGAGACTAGACATCTACCACAACACTGCCACTATCAAATTAGAGCCATAAGGGAGACTAGACATCTACCACCCCTCTACCACTATCAGATTAGAGCCATAAGGCAGACTAGACATCTACCACCCCACTACCACAAACAGATTAGAGCCATAAGGGAGACTAGACATCTACCACCCCACTACCACTACCAGATTAGAGCCATAAGGGAGAATAGACATCTACCACCCCACTACCACTATCAGATTAGAGCCATAAGGGAGACTAGACATCTACCACCCCACTACCACTATCAGATTAGAGCCATAAGGGAGCCTAGACATCTACCACCCCACTACCACTACCAGATTAGAGCCATAAGGGAGACTAGACATCTACCACCCCACTGCCACTACCAGATTAGAGCCATAAGGGAGACTAGACATCTACCACCCCAATACCACTATCAGATTAGAGCCATAAGGGAGAATAGACATCTACCACCCCACTACCACTATCAAATTAGAGCCATAAGGGAGACTAGACATCTACCACCCCACTACCACTATCAGATTAGAGCCATAAGGGAGACTAGACATCTACCACCCCACTATCAGATTAGAGCCATAAGGGAGACTAGACATCTACCAACCCACTACCACTATCAGATTAGAGCCATAAGGGAGCCTAGACATCTACCACCCCACTGCCACTACCAGATTAGAGCCATAAGGGAGACTAGACATCTACCACCCCAATACCACTATCAGATTAGAGCCATAAGGGAGAATAGACATCTACCACCCCACTACCACTATCAAATTAGAGCCATAAGGGAGACTAGACATCTACCACCCCACTACCACTATCAGATTAGAGCCATAAGGGAGACTAGACATCTACCACCCCACTATCAGATTAGAGCCATAAGGGAGACTAGACATCTACCACCCCACTACCACTATCAGATTAGAGCCATAAGGGAGCCTAGACATCTACCACCCCCCTACAACTATCAGATTAGAGCCATAAGGGAGACTAGACATCTACCACCCCACTACCACTACCAGATTAGAGCCATAAGGGAGACTAGACATCTACCACCCAACTACCACTACCAGATTAGAGCAATAAGGGAGACTAGACATCTACCACCCCACTACCACTACCAGATTAGAGCAATAAGGGAGACTAGACATCTACCACCCCACTATCAGATTTGAGCCATAAGGGAAACTAGACATCTACCACCCCACTACCACTATCAGATTAGAGCCATAAGGGAGGCTAGACATCTACCACCCCCCTACCACTATCAGATTAGAGCCATAAGGGAGACTAGACATCTACCACCCCACTACCACTACCAGATTAGAGCCATAATAGAGACTAGAC
>NW_026602501.1:0-16071 GCF_029448725.1 Salvelinus fontinalis | reverse complement strand
CAAACATTACCATACCACAGACATTTCCCTGGTCATCCATTACCATGCCACAGACATTTCCCTGGTTCATACATTACCATTCCACAGACATTTCCCTGGTCATCCATTACCATGCCACAGACATTTCCCTGGCCAACCATTACAATTCCACAGACATTTCCCTGGTCAAACATTACCATTCCACAGACATTTCCCTGGTCAAACATTACCATACCACAGACATTTCCCTGGTCATCCATTACCATGCCACAGACATTTCCCTGGCCAACCATTTCACAGACATTTCCCTGGTCAACCACTACCATGCCAACAGACTTTTCCCTGGTCATCCATTACATGCCACAGACATTTCCCTGGTCAACCATTACCATGCCACAGACATTTCCCTGGTCATCCATTACCATGCCACAGACATTTCCCTGGTCAACCATTACCATACCACAGACATTTCCCTGGTCCATTTATTTCCTGATGAAGTCAGTCAAAACAAAGATGTCAGTGGAGTGGGTCTTTCTAAAACCAGACTGTAGTTCTGATAAGAGTATTCTTGCCAGTATATTCATCCATCTATTCATAAATGACTTCTTCCAGCACCTTAGACTGCATACTCAACATAGATACAGGTCTGTTTTCCTGCCCTTCTTGTGGATAGGGGTCAATCTAACATTGGCCATATACCACAACCCCAGAAGTACATTATTGCTATTAGAAACTGGTTACCAACTAAATTAGAACAGTAAAATTATATGTTTTTGTCAATCTGCATTCAGGGCTCAAACCACCCAGTTTATAATTTGTAATAGATCACCTGTCTGAAAAGTACGACAAACTATGAGTTGTAGTAGCCTATTCAATTGGCCCAGCGTTGTCCAGGTTTGGCCGGTGTAGGCCGTCAATGTAAATAAATAATTTGTTGCCTAGTTAAATAAAGGTTAAATAAAGATAATTAAATAAAAGCTCAGCTATTGAGGCCAAAACAACCACTCAGTCAAGCTATTTGTGACTGTGATTTCAGTATGTGCATGTCGTATGCATCAATACGTGTAACACTTACTGTTAAGAAAAACGTTTCTCCCACGTCCTATTACCACAGATAGAACAATGTGTTCATTATTAACGTCTCTGTTACTGTAGCTACTAGAGGTGTGTGGAGTAGTCAGACAAAACGAGGATCGTACCTGATATGGGCAATTTTCTTGATACGATTATGAGCTAAGTCTTTTTTGTAATAATCTGTGATCGGAATAAACATATTTTTTTTCGGGTGCCAGCAAGAATCTCTCAGTCATGTGCGTGATCTAAATAAATCACCTGGCTAGTTTCCGTGTCTGTGCTGTCCCCAGTCCACCTGGCCTTGCTGCTGTTCCAGTTTCAACTGTTCTGCCTGCGGCTATGGAACCCTGACCTGTCCACCGGACGTGCTACCTGTCCCAGACCTGCTGTTTTCAACTCTCTAGAGACCGCAGGAGCGGTAGAGATACTCTTAATGATCGGCTATGAAAAGCCAACTGACATTTACTCCTGATTATTATTATTTGACCATGCTGGTCATTTATGAACATTTGAACATCTTGGCCATGTTCTGTTATAATCTCCACCCTGCACAGCCAGAAGAGGACTGGCCACCCCTCATAGCCTGGTTCCTCTCTAGGTTTCTTCCTAGGTTTTGGCCTTTCTAGGGAGTTTTTCCTAGCCACCGTGCTTCTACACCTACATTGCTTGCTGTTTGGGGTTTTAGGCTGGGTTTCTGTACAGCACTTCGAGATATTAGCTGATGTACGAAGGGCTATATAAAATTAACTTGATTTGATTTGTAAAGAGAAGGGCGGGCTGTAGGTTGATCCTGCTGCTCTGATTGGATAGAGTGAAGCTATAGTTCTTCCTCCGCTGGCTTCATCATTTCATCCTCTCTCTTTTCCTGGCATGTTTCTGGTCTGATCATAGGATCATCATTTAGAGTCCTGCAGCCTGCTACTATGATAAATTACAAATACGAGTATGTCCATGTCAGCACACCCCTAGTAGCTACTAGTGTGTCTTGTTGTTGATGAAGTAGTAGGCGACTGTTTCTCCTCCATGTCTGAGGGTCGTTGCTTCCCTGTGGTCGATGGTGGAATCATATTTTACTGAGAGCAGAAAACAAGCGTGATGAAACTATTCCTACAACGTCTGGAACGCTACAAAACACCAGAAATAGTTGGTGTCATTTGGTTGGCTGTGTGTGCACGAACGTGATTTCAGCATTTTGGTACGTCGCCTACTTGTGTGTAATCAGACAGACATTTAGACAAAAAAAATCAATGTGTATAGAATTTCTACCTTGTTGCATGATGGGAAAACAGTCAGACAGTGATATAATATAGTAAAACAAAGTGCATCGCTTTTCCACCGCTTTGTCCTCAACTGTATTCATAAATGTCATTAAACCCTGGTCGATATGATGTGATATTATCAGAAGTAGAAGTGGTAACCTCGAGTCAAACACCGTTGTCCTGGAATCAGTGGCTCTCTACCAACGTGTACAACTCATACTTACCTGGCAAGGGAGACACCGTGATCAAGAAGGCGGTTCACCCGGGGCGAGGCTCAGACATTGCACTCCGGCTGTGCTGACCCCTGCGAATTTCTCAAATGTGGAAAGCTCGATTGCATAATTTATGGTAGTGGGGGACTGCGTTCGCGCTCTCCCCTGATCTTCATGTTAAAAATAATGTTTGAGCTGTTTTAAATGTTATGTCATGTGAGTTCTGATGATTTTCCTATTGAGAAGGAGATTTGTCAACATTTCCATTTTCGTATCTGATGAATGGCTATATAGAATGTAGGCTCTGTTTAAAAGGCAACCAAGGCCTCAGAGATACATTTTGTCTTCTGAAAACAACAATGTGTGTGATCTGTTATTGTACCACTGCTGATTATGCCTGTCATGTCCTGATTATGTCAAGGAAAAGGTCATCTGGATTGAGGTTATATTTGCTAGATAATTAAGTCATTTATTGGACAGTTTGTAATATAAGGCCACAATAAACCGGCTGCATCACATCCGGCCGTGATTGGGAGTCCCATAGGGCGGCGCACAATTGGACCAGCGTCGTCAGGTTTGTCCGGGGTATGCAGTCAATGTAAATAAGAATTTGATCTTAGCTGACTTGCAATATTAATTGACAACAATAGATTACTGCTCATTGTAACATATTGATCAAAATTAAGAGGGAGGAAATTGATTGAATGACTTGGATAATCACATTAGCTTTGACAGACATTTCCCTGGTCAACCATTACCATGACAACATACATTTCCCTGGTCAACCATTACCATGCCACAGACATTTCCCTGGTCAACCATTACCATGCCACAGACAGTTCCCTGGTCAACCATGCCACAGATATTTCCCTGGTCAACCATTACCATGCCACAGACATTTCCCTTGTCAACCATTACCATGCCACAGACATTTCCCTTGTCAACCATTACCATGCCACAGACAGTTCCCTGGTCAACCATTACCATGCCACAGACATTTCCCTTGTCAACCATTACCATGCCACAGACAGTTCCCTGGTCAATCATTCCACAGACATTTTCCTGGTCAACCATTACCATACCACAGACATTTCCCTGGTCAACCATTACCATGCCACAGACATTTCCCTGGTCAACCATGACAACAGACATTTCCCTGGTCAACCATTACCATGCTGCAGACATTTCCCTGGTCAACCATTACCATGCCACAGACATTTCCCTTGTCAACCATTACCATGCCACAGACAGTTCCCTGGTCAATCATTCCACAGACATTCCCTGGTCAACCATTACTATACCACAGACATTTCCCTGGTCATCCATTACCATGTCACATACATTTCCCTGGTCAACCATTACCATGCCACAGACATTTCCCTTGTCAACCATTACCATGACAACATACATTTCCCTGGTCAACCATAACCATGCTGCAGACATTTCCCTGGTCAACCATTCCACAGACATTTCCCTTGTCAACCATTACCATGCTGTAGACATTTCCCTGGTCAACCATTACCATGCCACAGACATTTCCCTGGTCAATCATTCCATAGACATTTCCCTGGTCAACCATTACCATACCACAGACATTTCCCTGGTCATCCATTACCATGACAACATACATTTCCCTGGTCAACCATTACCATGCCACAGACATTTCCCTGGTCAACCATTACCATGCCACAGACAGTTCCCTGGTTAACCATGCCACAGATATTTCCCTGGTCAACCATTACCATGCCACAGACATTTCCCTTGTCAACCATTACCATGCCACAGACATTTCCCTTGTCAACCATTACCATGCCACAGACAGTTCCCTGGTCAACCATTACCATGCCACAGACATTTCCCTTGTCAACCATTACCATAACGCAGACATTTCCCTGGTCAACCATGCCACAGACATTTCCCTTGTAAACCATTACCATGCCACAGACAGTTCCCTGGTCAACCATTACCATGCCACCAGACATTTCCCTTGTCAACCATTACCATGCCACAGACAGTTCCCTGGTCAATCATTCCACAGACATTTTCCTGGTCAACCATTACCATGCCACAGACATTTCCCTGGTCAACCATGACAACAGACATTTCCCTGGTCAACCATTACCATGCTGCAGACATTTCCCTGGTCAACCATTACCATACCACAGACATTTCCCTTGTCAACCATTACCATGCCGCAGACATTTCCCTGGTCAACCATGCCACAGACATTTCCCTGGTCAACCATTACCATGCCACAGACATTTCCCTGGTCAACCATTAACATGCCACAGACATTTCCCTGGTCAACCATGACAACAGACATTTCCCTGGTCAACCATTACCATGCTGCAGACATTTCCCTGGTCAACCATTACTATGCCACAGACATTTCCCTTGTCAACCATGCCACAGACATTTCCCTGGTCAACCATTACCATGCCACAGACATTTCCCTTGTCAACCATTACCATGCCACAGACATTTCCCTGGTCAATCATTCCACAGACATTCCCTGGTCAACCATTACCCTACCACAGCCATTTCCCTGGTCATCCATTACCATGCCACAGACATTTCCCTGGTCAACCATTACCATGCCACAGACATTTCCCTGGTCAACCATGACAACATACATTTCCCTGGTCAACCATAACCATGCTGCAGACATTTCCCTGGTCAACCATTCCACAGACATTTCCCTTGTCAACCATTACCATGCTGTAGACATTTCTCTGGTCAACCATTACCATGCCACAGACATTTCCCTGGTCAATCATTCCCATACCACAGACATTTCCCTGGTCATCCATTACCATGCCACATACATTTCCCTGGTCAAACATTACCATTCCACAGACATTTCCCTGGTTCATACATTACCATTCCACAGACATTTCCCTGGTCATCCATTACCATGCCACAGACATTTCCCTGGCCAACCATTACAATTCCACAGACATTTCCCTGGTCAAACATTACCATTCCACAGACATTTCCCTGGTCAAACATTACCATACCACAGACATTTCCCTGGTCATCCATTACCATGCCACAGACATTTCCCTGACCAACCATTTCACAGACATTTCCCTGGTCAACCATTACCATGCCAACAGACTTTTCCCTGGTCATCCATTACATGCCACAGACATTTCCCTGGTCAACCATTACCATGCCACAGACATTTCCCTGGTCATCCATTACCATGCCACAGACATTTCCCTGGTCAACCATTACCATACCACAGACATTTCCCTGGTCCATTTATTTCCTGATGAAGTCAGTCAAAACAAAGATGTCAGTGGAGTGGGTCTTTCTAAAACCAGACTGTAGTTCTGATAAGAGTATTCTTGCCAGTATATTCATCCATCTATTCATAAATGACTTCTTCCAGCACCTTAGACTGCATACTCAACATAGATACAGGTCTGTTTTCCTGCCCTTCTTGTGGATAGGGGTCAATCTAACATTGGCCATATACCACAACCCCAGAGGTACATTATTGCTATTAGAAACTGGTTACCAACTAAATTAGAACAGTAAAATTATATGTTTTTGTCAATCTGCATTCAGGGCTCAAACCACCCAGTTTATAATTTGTAATAGATCACCTGTCTGAAAAGTACGACAAACTATGAGTTGTAGTAGCCTATTCAATTGGCCCAGCGTTGTCCAGGTTTGGCCGGTGTAGGCCGTCAATGTAAATAAATAATTTGTTGCCTAGTTAAATAAAGGTTAAATAAAGATAATTAAATACAAGCTCAGCTATTGAGGCCAAAACAACCACTCAGTCAAGCTATTTGTGACTGTGATTTCAGTATGTGCATGTCGTATGCATCAATACGTGTAACACTTACTGTTAAGAAAAACGTTTCTCCCACGTCCTATTACCACAGATAGAACAATGTGTTCATTATTAACGTCTCTGTTACTGTAGCTACTAGAGGTGTGTGGAGTAGTCAGACAAAACGAGGATCGTACCTGATATGGGCAATTTTCTTGATACGATTATGATCTAAGTCTTTTTTGTAATAATCTGTGATCGGAATAAACATATTTTTTTTCGGGTGCCAGCAAGAATCTCTCAGTCATGTGCGTGATCTAAATAAATCACCTGGCTAGTTTCCGTGTCTGTGCTGTCCCCAGTCCACCTGGCCTTGCTGCTGTTCCAGTTTCAACTGTTCTGCCTGCGGCTATGGAACCCTGACCTGTCCACCGGACGTGCTACCTGTCCCAGACCTGCTGTTTTCAACTCTCTAGAGACCGCAGGAGCGGTAGAGATACTCTTAATGATCGGCTATGAAAAGCCAACTGACATTTACACCTGATTATTATTATTTGACCATGCTGGTCATTTATGAACATTTGAACATCTTGGCCATGTTCTGTTATAATCTCCACCCTGCACAGCCAGAAGAGGACTGGCCACCCCTCATAGCCTGGTTCCTCTCTAGGTTTCTTCCTAGGTTTTGGCCTTTCTAGGGAGTTTTTCCTAGCCACCGTGCTTCTACACCTACATTGCTTGCTGTTTGGGGTTTTAGGCTGGGTTTCTGTACAGCACTTCGAGATATTAGCTGATGTACGAAGGGCTATATAAAATTAACTTGATTTGATTTGTAAAGAGAAGGGCGGGCTGTAGGTTGATCCTGCTGCTCTGATTGGATAGAGTGAAGCTATAGTTCTTCCTCCGCTGGCTTCATCATTTCATCCTCTCTCTTTTCCTGGCATGTTTCTGGTCTGATCATAGGATCATCATTTAGAGTCCTGCAGCCTGCTACTAGGATAAATTACAAATTCGAGTATGTCCATGTCAGCACACCCCTTAGTAGCTACTAGTGTGTCTTGTTGTTGATGAAGTAGTAGGCGACTGTTTCTCCTCCATGTCTGAGGGTCGTTGCTTCCCTGTGGTCGATGGTGGAATCATATTTTACTGAGAGCAGAAAACAAGCGTGATGAAACTATTCCTACAACGTCTGGAACGCTACAAAACACCAGAAATAGTTGGTGTCATTCGGTTGGCTGTGTGTGCACGAACGTGATTTCAGCATTTTGGTACGTCGCCTACTTGTGTGTAATCAGACAGACATTTAGACAAAAAAAATCAATATGTATAGAATTTCTACCTTGTTGCATGATGGGAAAATAGTCAGACAGTGATATAATATAGTAAAACAAAGTGCATCGCTTTTCCACCGCTTTGTCCTCAACTGTATTCATAAATGTCATTAAACCCTGGTCGATATGATGTGATATTATCAGTAGTAGAAGTGGTAACCTCGAGTCAAACACCGTTGTCCTGGAATCAGTGGCTCTCTACCAACGTGTACAACTCATACTTAGCTGGCAAGGGAGACACCGTGATGAAGAAGGCGGTTCACCCAGGGCGAGGCTCAGCCATTGCACTCCGGCTTTGCTGACCCCTGCGAATTTCTCAAATGTGGAAATCTCGATTGCATAATTTATGGTAGTGGGGGACTGCGTTCGCGCTCTCCCCTGATCTTCATGTTAAAAATAATGTTTGAGCTGTTTTAAATTGTTATGTCAGGTGAGTTCTGATGATTTTCCTATTGAGAAGGAGATTTGTCAACATTTCCATTTTCGTATCTGATGAATGGCTATATAGAATGTAGGCTCTGTTTAAAAGGCAACCAAGGCCTCAGAGATACATTTTGTCTTCTGAAAACAACAATGTGTGTGATCTGTTATTGTACCACTGCTGATTATGCCTGTCATGTCCTGATTATGTCAAGGAAAAGGTCATCTGGATTGAGGTTATATTTGCTAGATAATTAAGTCATTTATTGGACAGTTTGTAATATAAGGCCACAATAAACCGGCTGCATCACATCCGGCCGTGATTGGGAGTCCCATAGGGCGGCGCACAATTGGACCAGCGTCGTCAGGTTTGTCCGGGGTATGCAGTCAATGTAAATAAGAATTTGATCTTAGCTGACTTGCAATATTAATTGACAACAATAGATTACTGCTCATTGTAACATATTGATCAAAATTAAGAGGGAGGAAATTGATTGAATGACTTGGATAATCACATTAGCTTTGACAGACATTTCCCTGGTCAACCATTACCATGACAACATACATTTCCCTGGTCAACCATTACCATGCCACAGACATTTCCCTGGTCAACCATTACCATGCCACAGACAGTTCCCTGGTCAACCATGCCACAGATATTTCCCTGGTCAACCATTACCATGCCACAGACATTTCCCTTGTCAACCATTACCATGCCACAGACATTTCCCTTGTCAACCATTACCATGCCACAGACAGTTCCCTGGTCAACCATTACCATGCCACAGACATTTCCCTTGTCAACCATTACCATGCCACAGACAGTTCCCTGGTCAATCATTCCACAGACATTTTCCTGGTCAACCATTACCATACCACAGACATTTCCCTGGTCAACCATTACCATGCCACAGACATTTCCCTGGTCAAACATGACAACAGACATTTCCCTGGTCAACCATTACCATGCTGCAGACATTTCCCTGGTCAACCATTACCATGCCACAGACATTTCCCTTGTCAACCATTACCATGCCACAGACAGTTCCCTGGTCAATCATTCCACAGACATTCCCTGGTCAACCATTACTATACCACAGACATTTCCCTGGTCATCCATTACCATGTCACATACATTTCCCTGGTCAACCATTACCATGCCACAGACATTTCCCTTGTCAACCATTACCATGACAACATACATTTCCCTGGTCAACCATAACCATGCTGCAGACATTTCCCTGGTCAACCATTCCACAGACATTTCCCTTGTCAACCATTACCATGCTGTAGACATTTCCCTGGTCAACCATTACCATGCCACAGACATTTCCCTGGTCAATCATTCCATAGACATTTCCCTGGTCAACCATTACCATACCACAGACATTTCCCTGGTCATCCATTACCATGACAACATACATTTCCCTGGTCAACCATTACCATGCCACAGACATTTCCCTGGTCAACCATTACCATGCCACAGACAGTTCCCTGGTTAACCATGCCACAGATATTTCCCTGGTCAACCATTACCATGCCACAGACATTTCCCTTGTCAACCATTACCATGCCACAGACATTTCCCTTGTCAACCATTACCATGCCACAGACAGTTCCCTGGTCAACCATTACCATGCCACAGACATTTCCCTTGTCAACCATTACCATAACGCAGACATTTCCCTGGTCAACCATGCCACAGACATTTCCCTTGTAAACCATTACCATGCCACAGACAGTTCCCTGGTCAACCATTACCATGCCACCAGACATTTCCCTTGTCAACCATTACCATGCCACAGACAGTTCCCTGGTCAATCATTCCACAGACATTTTCCTGGTCAACCATTACCATGCCACAGACATTTCCCTGGTCAACCATGACAACAGACATTTCCCTGGTCAACCATTACCATGCTGCAGACATTTCCCTGGTCAACCATTACCATACCACAGACATTTCCCTTGTCAACCATTACCATGCCGCAGACATTTCCCTGGTCAACCATGCCACAGACATTTCCCTGGTCAACCATTACCATGCCACAGACATTTCCCTGGTCAACCATTAACATGCCACAGACATTTCCCTGGTCAACCATGACAACAGACATTTCCCTGGTCAACCATTACCATGCTGCAGACATTTCCCTGGTCAACCATTACTATGCCACAGACATTTCCCTTGTCAACCATGCCACAGACATTTCCCTGGTCAACCATTACCATGCCACAGACATTTCCCTTGTCAACCATTACCATGCCACAGACATTTCCCTGGTCAATCATTCCACAGACATTCCCTGGTCAACCATTACCCTACCACAGCCATTTCCCTGGTCATCCATTACCATGCCACAGACATTTCCCTGGTCAACCATTACCATGCCACAGACATTTCCCTGGTCAACCATGACAACATACATTTCCCTGGTCAACCATAACCATGCTGCAGACATTTCCCTGGTCAACCATTCCACAGACATTTCCCTTGTCAACCATTACCATGCTGTAGACATTTCTCTGGTCAACCATTACCATGCCACAGACATTTCCCTGGTCAATCATTCCCATACCACAGACATTTCCCTGGTCATCCATTACCATGCCACATACATTTCCCTGGTCAAACATTACCATTCCACAGACATTTCCCTGGTTCATACATTACCATTCCACAGACATTTCCCTGGTCATCCATTACCATGCCACAGACATTTCCCTGGCCAACCATTACAATTCCACAGACATTTCCCTGGTCAAACATTACCATTCCACAGACATTTCCCTGGTCAAACATTACCATACCACAGACATTTCCCTGGTCATCCATTACCATGCCACAGACATTTCCCTGACCAACCATTTCACAGACATTTCCCTGGTCAACCATTACCATGCCAACAGACTTTTCCCTGGTCATCCATTACATGCCACAGACATTTCCCTGGTCAACCATTACCATGCCACAGACATTTCCCTGGTCATCCATTACCATGCCACAGACATTTCCCTGGTCAACCATTACCATACCACAGACATTTCCCTGGTCCATTTATTTCCTGATGAAGTCAGTCAAAACAAAGATGTCAGTGGAGTGGGTCTTTCTAAAACCAGACTGTAGTTCTGATAAGAGTATTCTTGCCAGTATATTCATCCATCTATTCATAAATGACTTCTTCCAGCACCTTAGACTGCATACTCAACATAGATACAGGTCTGTTTTCCTGCCCTTCTTGTGGATAGGGGTCAATCTAACATTGGCCATATACCACAACCCCAGAGGTACATTATTGCTATTAGAAACTGGTTACCAACTAAATTAGAACAGTAAAATTATATGTTTTTGTCAATCTGCATTCAGGGCTCAAACCACCCAGTTTATAATTTGTAATAGATCACCTGTCTGAAAAGTACGACAAACTATGAGTTGTAGTAGCCTATTCAATTGGCCCAGCGTTGTCCAGGTTTGGCCGGTGTAGGCCGTCAATGTAAATAAATAATTTGTTGCCTAGTTAAATAAAGGTTAAATAAAGATAATTAAATACAAGCTCAGCTATTGAGGCCAAAACAACCACTCAGTCAAGCTATTTGTGACTGTGATTTCAGTATGTGCATGTCGTATGCATCAATACGTGTAACACTTACTGTTAAGAAAAACGTTTCTCCCACGTCCTATTACCACAGATAGAACAATGTGTTCATTATTAACGTCTCTGTTACTGTAGCTACTAGAGGTGTGTGGAGTAGTCAGACAAAACGAGGATCGTACCTGATATGGGCAATTTTCTTGATACGATTATGATCTAAGTCTTTTTTGTAATAATCTGTGATCGGAATAAACATATTTTTTTTCGGGTGCCAGCAAGAATCTCTCAGTCATGTGCGTGATCTAAATAAATCACCTGGCTAGTTTCCGTGTCTGTGCTGTCCCCAGTCCACCTGGCCTTGCTGCTGTTCCAGTTTCAACTGTTCTGCCTGCGGCTATGGAACCCTGACCTGTCCACCGGACGTGCTACCTGTCCCAGACCTGCTGTTTTCAACTCTCTAGAGACCGCAGGAGCGGTAGAGATACTCTTAATGATCGGCTATGAAAAGCCAACTGACATTTACACCTGATTATTATTATTTGACCATGCTGGTCATTTATGAACATTTGAACATCTTGGCCATGTTCTGTTATAATCTCCACCCTGCACAGCCAGAAGAGGACTGGCCACCCCTCATAGCCTGGTTCCTCTCTAGGTTTCTTCCTAGGTTTTGGCCTTTCTAGGGAGTTTTTCCTAGCCACCGTGCTTCTACACCTGCATTGCTTGCTGTTTGGGGTTTTAGGCTGGGTTTCTGTACAGCACTTCGAGATATTAGCTGATGTACGAAGGGCTATATAAAATAAACTTGATTT
This sequence comes from Salvelinus fontinalis, assembly GCF_029448725.1. Taxonomy (NCBI): domain Eukaryota; kingdom Metazoa; phylum Chordata; class Actinopteri; order Salmoniformes; family Salmonidae; genus Salvelinus; species Salvelinus fontinalis. The sequence continues at coordinate 3,607 of NW_026602501.1, read as the reverse complement.
GATTTGTAAAGAGAAGGGCGGGCTGTAGGTTGATCCTGCTGCTCTGATTGGATAGAGTGAAGCTATAGTTCTTCCTCCGCTGGCTTCATCATTTCATCCTCTCTCTTTTCCTGGCATGTTTCTGGTCTGATCATAGGATCATCATTTAGAGTCCTGCAGCCTGCTACTAGGATAAATTACAAATTCGAGTATGTCCATGTCAGCACACCCCTTAGTAGCTACTAGTGTGTCTTGTTGTTGATGAAGTAGTAGGCGACTGTTTCTCCTCCATGTCTGAGGGTCGTTGCTTCCCTGTGGTCGATGGTGGAATCATATTTTACTGAGAGCAGAAAACAAGCGTGATGAAACTATTCCTACAACGTCTGGAACGCTACAAAACACCAGAAATAGTTGGTGTCATTCGGTTGGCTGTGTGTGCACGAACGTGATTTCAGCATTTTGGTACGTCGCCTACTTGTGTGTAATCAGACAGACATTTAGACAAAAAAAATCAATATGTATAGAATTTCTACCTTGTTGCATGATGGGAAGATAGTCAGACAGTGATATAATATAGTAAAACAAAGTGCATCGCTTTTCCACCGCTTTGTCCTCAACTGTATTCATAAATGTCATTAAACCCTGGTCGATATGATGTGATATTATCAGTAGTAGAAGTGGTAACCTTGAGTCAAACACCGTTGTCCTGGAATCAGTAGCTCTCTACCAACGTGTACAACTCATACTTACCTGGCAAAGAGAGACACCGTGATCAAGAAGGCGGTTCACCCAGGGCGAGGCTCAGCCATTGCACTCCGGCTGTGCTGACCCCTGCGAATTTCTCAAATGTGGAAATCTCGATTGCATAATTTATGGTAGTGGGGGACTGCGTTCGCGCTCTCCCCTGATCTTCATGTTAAAAATAATGTTTGAGCTGTTTTAAATTGTTATGTCAGGTGAGTTCTGATGATTTTCCTATTGAGAAGGAGATTTGTCAACATTTCCATTTTCGTATCTGATGAATGGCTATATAGAATGTAGGCTCTGTTTAAAAGGCAACCAAGGCCTCAGAGATACATTTTGTCTTCTGAAAACAACAATGTGTGTGATCTGTTATTGTACCACTGCTGATTATGCCTGTCATGTCCTGATTATGTCAAGGAAAAGGTCATCTGGATTGAGGTTATATTTGCTAGATAATTAAGTCATTTATTGGACAGTTTGTAATATAAGGCCACAATAAACCGGCTGCATCACATCCGGCCGTGATTGGGAGTCCCATAGGGCGGCGCACAATTGGACCAGCGTCGTCAGGTTTGTCCGGGGTATGCAGTCAATGTAAATAAGAATTTGATCTTAGCTGACTTGCAATATTAATTGACAACAATAGATTACTGCTCATTGTAACATATTGATCAAAATTAAGAGGGAGGAAATTGATTGAATGACTTGGATAATCACATTAGCTTTGACAGACATTTCCCTGGTCAACCATTACCATGACAACATACATTTCCCTGGTCAACCATTACCATGCCACAGACATTTCCCTGGTCAACCATTACCATGCCACAGACAGTTCCCTGGTCAACCATGCCACAGATATTTCCCTGGTCAACCATTACCATGCCACAGACATTTCCCTTGTCAACCATTACCATGCCACAGACATTTCCCTTGTCAACCATTACCATGCCACAGACAGTTCCCTGGTCAACCATTACCATGCCACAGACATTTCCCTTGTCAACCATTACCATGCCACAGACAGTTCCCTGGTCAATCATTCCACAGACATTTTCCTGGTCAACCATTACCATACCACAGACATTTCCCTGGTCAACCATTACCATGCCACAGACATTTCCCTGGTCAACCATGACAACAGACATTTCCCTGGTCAACCATTACCATGCTGCAGACATTTCCCTGGTCAACCATTACCATGCCACAGACATTTCCCTTGTCAACCATTACCATGCCACAGACAGTTCCCTGGTCAATCATTCCACAGACATTCCCTGGTCAACCATTACTATACCACAGACATTTCCCTGGTCATCCATTACCATGTCACATACATTTCCCTGGTCAACCATTACCATGCCACAGACATTTCCCTTGTCAACCATTACCATGACAACATACATTTCCCTGGTCAACCATAACCATGCTGCAGACATTTCCCTGGTCAACCATTCCACAGACATTTCCCTTGTCAACCATTACCATGCTGTAGACATTTCCCTGGTCAACCATTACCATGCCACAGACATTTCCCTGGTCAATCATTCCATAGACATTTCCCTGGTCAACCATTACCATACCACAGACATTTCCCTGGTCATCCATTACCATGACAACATACATTTCCCTGGTCAACCATTACCATGCCACAGACATTTCCCTGGTCAACCATTACCATGCCACAGACAGTTCCCTGGTTAACCATGCCACAGATATTTCCCTGGTCAACCATTACCATGCCACAGACATTTCCCTTGTCAACCATTACCATGCCACAGACATTTCCCTTGTCAACCATTACCATGCCACAGACAGTTCCCTGGTCAACCATTACCATGCCACAGACATTTCCCTTGTCAACCATTACCATAACGCAGACATTTCCCTGGTCAACCATGCCACAGACATTTCCCTTGTAAACCATTACCATGCCACAGACAGTTCCCTGGTCAACCATTACCATGCCACCAGACATTTCCCTTGTCAACCATTACCATGCCACAGACAGTTCCCTGGTCAATCATTCCACAGACATTTTCCTGGTCAACCATTACCATGCCACAGACATTTCCCTGGTCAACCATGACAACAGACATTTCCCTGGTCAACCATTACCATGCTGCAGACATTTCCCTGGTCAACCATTACCATACCACAGACATTTCCCTTGTCAACCATTACCATGCCGCAGACATTTCCCTGGTCAACCATGCCACAGACATTTCCCTGGTCAACCATTACCATGCCACAGACATTTCCCTGGTCAACCATTAACATGCCACAGACATTTCCCTGGTCAACCATGACAACAGACATTTCCCTGGTCAACCATTACCATGCTGCAGACATTTCCCTGGTCAACCATTACTATGCCACAGACATTTCCCTTGTCAACCATGCCACAGACATTTCCCTGGTCAACCATTACCATGCCACAGACATTTCCCTTGTCAACCATTACCATGCCACAGACATTTCCCTGGTCAATCATTCCACAGACATTCCCTGGTCAACCATTACCCTACCACAGCCATTTCCCTGGTCATCCATTACCATGCCACAGACATTTCCCTGGTCAACCATTACCATGCCACAGACATTTCCCTGGTCAACCATGACAACATACATTTCCCTGGTCAACCATAACCATGCTGCAGACATTTCCCTGGTCAACCATTCCACAGACATTTCCCTTGTCAACCATTACCATGCTGTAGACATTTCTCTGGTCAACCATTACCATGCCACAGACATTTCCCTGGTCAATCATTCCCATACCACAGACATTTCCCTGGTCATCCATTACCATGCCACATACATTTCCCTGGTCAAACATTACCATTCCACAGACATTTCCCTGGTTCATACATTACCATTCCAC
>NW_026602500.1:0-16091 GCF_029448725.1 Salvelinus fontinalis | reverse complement strand
ATTAAACAGTACTGAAATAAAATTAACTTACAGAGTGCATCAGTCATGATTTAGAGCTTGTTTATGGAAAAGTGTGTATTTCTGTATTTCAACATGATTTGGAGCTTGTTTTTGAAAAGTGCATATTTCTGTATTTCAACATGATTTGGAGCTTGTTTTTGAAAAGTGCTTATTTCTGTTTCTCAACACGATTTAGAGCTTGTTTTTGGATAAGTGTTTATTTCTGTATTCCAATGTTGCAACTTGCTGAAAACTGTCCACAGTGTTCCTATCATCCTGATTAAACAGTACTGAAATAAAATTAACTTACAGAGTGCATCAGTCATGATTTAGAGCTAGTTTATGGAAAAGTGTGTATTTCTGTATTTCAACATGATTTGGAGCTTGTTTTTGAAAAGTGCTTATTTCTGTATTTCAACATGATTTGGAGCTTGTTTTTGAAAAGTGTTTATTTCTGTTTTTCAACATGATTTAGAGCTTGTTTTTGGAAAAGTGTTCATTTCTGTATTCCAATGTTGCAACTTGCTGAAAACTGTCCACAGTGTTCCTATCATCCTGATTAAACAGTACTGAAATAAAATTAACTTACAGAGTGCATCAGTCATGATTTAGAGCTTGTTTATGGAAAAGTGTGTATTTCTGTATTTCAACATGATTTGGAGCTTGTTTTTGAAAAGTGTGTATTTCTGTATTTCAACATGATTTGGAGCTTTTTTTTGAAAAGTGCCTATTTCTGGTTTTCAACACGATTTAGAGCTTGTTTTTGGAAAAGTGTTTATTTCTGTATTCCAATGTTGCAACTTGCTGAAAACTGTCCACAGTGTTCCTATCATCCTGATTAAACAGTACTGAAATAAAATTAACTTACAGAGTGCATCAGTCATGATTTAGAGCTTGTTTATGGAAAAGTGTGTATTTCTGTATTTCAACATGATTTGGAGCTTGTTTTTGAAAAGTGCATATTTCTGTATTTCAACATGATTTGGAGCTTGTTTTTGAAAAGTGCTTATTTCTGTTTCTCAACACGATTTAGAGCTTGTTTTTGGATAAGTGTTTATTTCTGTATTCCAATGTTGCAACTTGCTGAAAACTGTCCACAGTGTTCCTATCATCCTGATTAAACAGTACTGAAATAAAATTAACTTACAGAGTGCATCAGTCATGATTTAGAGCTTGTTTATGGAAAAGTGTGTATTTCTGTATTTCAACATGATTTGGAGCTTTTTTTTGAAAAGTGCCTATTTCTGGTTTTCAACATGATTTAGAGCTTGTTTTTGGAAAAGTGTTTATTTCTGTATTCCAATGTTGCAACTTGCTGAAAACTGTCCACAGTGTTCCTATCATCCTGATTAAACAGTACTGAAATAAAATTAACTTACAGAGTGCATCAGTCATGATTTAGAGCTTGTTTATGGAAAAGTGTGTATTTCTGTATTTCAACATGATTTGGAGCTTGTTTTTGAAAAGTGCTTATTTCTGTATTTCAACATGATTTGGAGCTTGTTTTTGAAAAGTGTTTATTACTGTTTTTCAACATGATTTAGAGCTTGTTTTTGGAAAAGTGTTTATTTCTGTATTCCAATGTTGCAACTTGCTGAAAACTGTCCACAGTGTTCCTATCATCCTGATTAAACAGTACTGAAATAAAATTAACTTACAGAGTGCATCAGTCATGATTTAGAGCTTGTTTATGGAAAAGTGTGTATTTCTGTATTTCAACATGATTTGGAGCTTGTTTTTGAAAAGTGCATATTTCTGTATTTCAACATGATTTGGAGCTTGTTTTTGAAAAGTGCATATTTCTGTATTTCAACATGATTTGGAGCTTTTTTTTGAAAAGTGCCTATTTCTGTTTTTCAACACGATTTAGAGCTTGTTTTTGGAAAAGTGTTTGTTTCTGTATTTCAATGTTGCAACTTGCTGAAAACTGTCCACATTGTTCCTATCATAGTTATTAAACAGTACTGAAATAAAATTAACTTACAGAGTGCATCAGTCATGATTTAGAGCTTGTTTATGGAAAAGTGTGTATTTCTGTATTTCAACATGATTTGGAGCTTGTTTTTGAAAAGTGCATATTTCTGTATTTCAACATGATTTGGAGCTTGTTTTTGAAAAGTGCTTATTTCTGTTTCTCAACACGATTTAGAGCTTGTTTTTGGATAAGTGTTTATTTCTGTATTCCAATGTTGCAACTTGCTGAAAACTGTCCACAGTGTTCCTATCATCCTGATTAAACAGTACTGAAATAAAATTAACTTACAGAGTGCATCAGTCATGATTTAGAGCTTGTTTATGGAAAAGTGTGTATTTCTGTATTTCAACATGATTTGGAGCTTGTTTTTGAAAAGTGCATATTTCTGTATTTCAACATGATTTGGAGCTTTTTTTTGAAAAGTGCTTATTTCTGTTTCTCAACACGATTTAGAGCTTGTTTTTGGATAAGTGTTTATTTCTGTATTTCAATGTTGCAACTTGCTGAAAACTGTCCACAGTGTTCCTATCATCCTGATTAAACAGTACTGAAATAAAATTAACTTACAGTGCATCAGTCATGATTTAGAGCTTGTTTATGGAAAAGTGTGTATTTCTGTATTTCAACATGATTTGGAGCTTTTTTTTGAAAAGTGCCTATTTCTGGTTTTCAACATGATTTAGAGCTTGTTTTTGGAAAAGTGTTTATTTCTGTATTCCAATGTTGCAACTTGCTGAAAACTGTCCACAGTGTTCCTATCATCCTGATTAAACAGTACTGAAATAAAATTAACTTACAGAGTGCATCAGTCATGATTTAGAGCTTGTTTATGGAAAAGTGTGTATTTCTGTATTTCAACATGATTTGGAGCTTGTTTTTGAAAAGTGCTTATTTCTGTATTTCAACATGATTTGGAGCTTGTTTTTGAAAAGTGTTTATTTCTGTTTTTCAACATGATTTAGAGCTTGTTTTTGGAAAAGTGCTTATTTCTGTATTCCAATGTTGCAACTTGCTGAAAACTGTCCACAGTGTTCCTATCATCCTGATTAAACAGTACTGAAATAAAATTAACTTACAGAGTGCATCAGTCATGATTTAGAGCTTGTTTATGGAAAAGTGTGTATTTCTGTAATTCAACATGATTTGGAGCTTTTTTTTGAAAAGTGCCTATTTCTGTTTTTCAACACGATTTAGAGCTTGTTTTTGGAAAAGTGTTTATTTCTGTATTTCAATGTTGCAACTTGCTGAAAACTGTCCACATTGTTCCTATCATAGTGATTAAACAGTACTGAAATAAAATTAACTTACAGAGTGCATCAGTCATGATTTAGAGCTTGTTTATGGAAAAGTGTGTATTTCTGTATTTCAACATGATTTGGAGCTTGTTTTTGAAAAGTGCATATTTCTGTATTTCAACATGATTTGGAGCTTGTTTTTGAAAAGTGCTTATTTCTGTTTCTCAACACGATTTAGAGCTTGATTTTGGATAAGTGTTTATTTCTGTATTCCAATGTTGCAACTTGCTGAAAACTGTCCACAGTGTTCCTATCATCCTGATTAAACAGTACTGAAATAAAATTAACTTACAGAGTGCATCAGTCATGATTTAGAGCTAGTTTATGGAAAAGTGTGTATTTCTGTATTTCAACATGATTTGGAGCTTGTTTTTGAAAAGTGCTTATTTCTGTATTTCAACATGATTTGGAGCTTGTTTTTGAAAAGTGTTTATTTCTGTTTTTCAACATGATTTAGAGCTTGTTTTTGGAAAAGTGTTTATTTCTGTATTCCAATGTTGCAACTTGCTGAAAACTGTCCACAGTGTTCCTATCATCCTGATTAAACAGTACTGAAATAAAATTAACTTACAGAGTGCATCAGTCATGATTTAGAGCTTGTTTATGGAAAAGTGTGTATTTCTGTATTTCAACATGATTTGGAGCTTGTTTTTGAAAAGTGTGTATTTCTGTATTTCAACATGATTTGGAGCTTTTTTTTGAAAAGTGCCTATTTCTGGTTTTCAACACGATTTAGAGCTTGTTTTTGGAAAAGTGTTTATTTCTGTATTCCAATGTTGCAACTTGCTGAAAACTGTCCACAGTGTTCCTATCATCCTGATTAAACAGTACTGAAATAAAATTAACTTACAGAGTGCATCAGTCATGGTTTAGAGCTTGTTTATGGAAAAGTGTGTATTTCTGTATTTCAACATGATTTGGAGCTTGTTTTTGAAAAGTGCATATTTCTGTATTTCAACATGATTTGGAGCTTGTTTTTGAAAAGTGCTTATTTCTGTTTCTCAACACGATTTAGAGCTTGTTTTTGGATAAGTGTTTATTTCTGTATTCCAATGTTGCAACTTGCTGAAAACTGTCCACAGTGTTCCTATCATCCTGATTAAACAGTACTGAAATAAAATTAACTTACAGAGTGCATCAGTCATGATTTAGAGCTTGTTTATGGAAAAGTGTGTATTTCTGTATTTCAACATGATTTGGAGCTTTTTTTTGAAAAGTGCCTATTTCTGGTTTTCAACATGATTTAGAGCTTGTTTTTGGAAAAGTGTTTATTTCTGTATTCCAATGTTGCAACTTGCTGAAAACTGTCCACAGTGTTCCTATCATCCTGATTAAACAGTACTGAAATAAAATTAACTTACAGAGTGCATCAGTCATGATTTAGAGCTTGTTTATGGAAAAGTGTGTATTTCTGTATTTCAACATGATTTGGAGCTTGTTTTTGAAAAGTGCTTATTTCTGTATTTCAACATGATTTGGAGCTTGTTTTTGAAAAGTGTTTATTTCTGTTTTTCAACATGATTTAGAGCTTGTTTTTGGAAAAGTGTTTATTTCTGTATTCCAATGTTGCAACTTGCTGAAAACTGTCCACAGTGTTCCTATCATCCTGATTAAACAGTACTGAAATAAAATTAACTTACAGAGTGCATCAGTCATGATTTAGAGCTTGTTTATGGAAAAGTGTGTATTTCTGTATTTCAACATGATTTGGAGCTTGTTTTTGAAAAGTGCATATTTCTGTATTTCAACATGATTTGGAGCTTGTTTTTGAAAAGTGCTGAAAAGTGCCTATTTCTGTTTTTCAACACGATTTAGAGCTTGTTTTTGGAAAAGTGTTTATTTCTGTATTCCAATGTTGCAACTTGCTGAAAACTGTCCACAGTGTTCCTATCATCCTGATTAAACAGTACTGAAATAAAATTAACTTACAGAGTGCATCAGTCATGATTTAGAGCTTGTTTATGGAAAAGTGTGTATTTCTGTATTTCAACATGATTTGGAGCTTGTTTTTGAAAAGTGCATATTTCTGTATTTCAACATGATTTGGAGCTTGTTTTTGAAAAGTGCTTATTTCTGTTTCTCAACATGATTTAGAGCTTGTTTTTGGAAAAGTGTTTATTTCTGTATTCCAATGTTGCAACTTGCTGAAAACTGTCCACAGTGTTCCTATCATCCTGATTAAACAGTACTGAAATAAAATTAACTTACAGAGTGCATCAGTCATGATTTAGAGCTTGTTTATGGAAAAGTGTGTATTTCTGTATTTCAACATGATTTGGAGCTTGTTTTTGAAAAGTGCTTATTTCTGTATTTCAACATGATTTGGAGCTTGTTTTTGAAAAGTGTTTATTTCTGTTTTTCAACATGATATAGAGCTTGTTTTTGGAAAAGTGTTTATTTCTGTATTCCAATGTTGCAACTTGCTGAAAACTGTCCACAGTGTTCCTATCATCCTGATTAAACAGTACTGAAATAAAATTAACTTACAGAGTGCATCAGTCATGATTTAGAGCTTGTTTATGGAAAAGTGTGTATTTCTGTATTTCAACATGATTTGGAGCTTGTTTTTGAAAAGTGCATATTTCTGTATTTCAACATGATTTGGAGCTTGTTTTTGAAAAGTGCTTATTTCTGTTTCTCAACACGATTTAGAGCTTGTTTTTGGATAAGTGTTTATTTCTGTATTCCAATGTTGCAACTTGCTGAAAACTGTCCACAGTGTTCCTATCATCCTGATTAAACAGTACTGAAATAAAATTAACTTACAGAGTGCATCAGTCATGATTTAGAGCTTGTTTATGGAAAAGTGTGTATTTCTGTATTTCAACATGATTTGGAGCTTGTTTTTGAAAAGTGCTTATTTCTGTATTTCAACATGATTTGGAGCTTGTTTTTGAAAAGTGTTTATTACTGTTTTTCAACATGATTTAGAGCTTGTTTTTGGAAAAGTGTTTATTTCTGTATTCCAATGTTGCAACTTGCTGAAAACTGTCCACAGTGTTCCTATCATCCTGATTAAACAGTACTGAAATAAAATTAACTTACAGAGTGCATCAGTCATGATTTAGAGCTTGTTTATGGAAAAGTGTGTATTTCTGTATTTCAACATGATTTGGAGCTTGTTTTTGAAAAGTGCATATTTCTGTATTTCAACATGATTTGGAGCTTGTTTTTGAAAAGTGCATATTTCTGTATTTCAACATGATTTGGAGCTTTTTTTTGAAAAGTGCCTATTTCTGTTTTTCAACACGATTTAGAGCTTGTTTTTGGAAAAGTGTTTATTTCTGTATTTCAATGTTGCAACTTGCTGAAAACTGTCCACATTGTTCCTATCATAGTTATTAAACAGTACTGAAATAAAATTAACTTACAGAGTGCATCAGTCATGATTTAGAGCTTGTTTATGGAAAAGTGTGTATTTCTGTATTTCAACATGATTTGGAGCTTGTTTTTGAAAAGTGCATATTTCTGTATTTCAACATGATTTGGAGCTTGTTTTTGAAAAGTGCTTATTTCTGTTTCTCAACATGATTTAGAGCTTGTTTTTGGATAAGTGTTTATTTCTGTATTCCAATGTTGCAACTTGCTGAAAACTGTCCACAGTGTTCCTATCATCCTGATTAAACAGTACTGAAATAAAATTAACTTACAGAGTGCATCAGTCATGATTTAGAGCTTGTTTATGGAAAAGTGTGTATTTCTGTATTTCAACATGATTTGGAGCTTGTTTTTGAAAAGTGCATATTTCTGTATTTCAACATGATTTGGAGCTTGTTTTTGAAAAGTGCTTATTTCTGTTTCTCAACACGATTTAGAGCTTGTTTTTGGATAAGTGTTTATTTCTGTATTCCAATGTTGCAACTTGCTGAAAACTGTCCACAGTGTTCCTATCATCCTGATTAAACAGTACTGAAATAAAATTAACTTACAGAGTGCATCAGTCATGATTTAGAGCTTGTTTATGGAAAAGTGTGTATTTCTGTATTTCAACATGATTTGGAGCTTGTTTTTGAAAAGTGCTTATTTCTGTATTTCAACATGATTTGGAGCTTGTTTTTGAAAAGTGTTTATTTCTGTTTTTCAACATGATTTAGAGCTTGTTTTTGGAAAAGTGTTTATTTCTGTATTCCAATGTTGCAACTTGCTGAAAACTGTCCACAGTGTTCCTATCATCCTGATTAAACAGTACTGAAATAAAATTAACTTACAGAGTGCATCAGTCATGATTTAGAGCTTGTTTATGGAAAAGTGTGTATTTCTGTATTTCAACATGATTTGGAGCTTGTGTTTGAAAAGTGCATATTTCTGTATTTCAACATGATTTGGAGCTTTTTTTTGAAAAGTGCCTATTTCTGTTTTTCAACACGATTTAGAGCTTGTTTTTGGAAAAGTGTTTATTTCTGTATTTCAATGTTGCAACTTGCTGAAAACTGTCCACATTGTTCCTATCATAGTGATTAAACAGTACTGAAATAAAATTAACTTACAGAGTGCATCAGTCATGATTTAGAGCTTGTTTATGGAAAAGTGTGTATTTCTGTATTTCAACATGATTTGGAGCTTGTTTTTGAAAAGTGCATATTTCTGTATTTCAACATGATTTGGAGCTTGTTTTTGAAAAGTGCTTATTTCTGTTTCTCAACACGATTTAGAGCTTGTTTTTGGATAAGTGTTTATTTCTGTATTCCAATGTTGCAACTTGCTGAAAACTGTCCACAGTGTTCCTATCATCCTGATTAAACAGTACTGAAATAAAATTAACTTACAGAGTGCATCAGTCATGATTTAGAGCTTGTTTATGGAAAAGTGTGTATTTCTGTATTTCAACATGATTTGGAGCTTGTTTTTGAAAAGTGCTTATTTCTGTATTTCAACATGATTTGGAGCTTGTTTTTGAAAAGTGTTTATTTCTGTTTTTCAACATGATTTAGAGCTTGTTTTTGGAAAAGTGTTTATTTCTGTATTCCAATGTTGCAACTTGCTGAAAACTGTCCACAGTGTTCCTATCATCCTGATTAAACAGTACTGAAATAAAATTAACTTACAGAGTGCATCAGTCATGATTTAGAGCTTGTTTATGGAAAAGTGTGTATTTCTGTATTTCAACATGATTTGGAGCTTGTTTTTGAAAAGTGCTTATTTCTGTATTTCAACATGATTTGGAGCTTGTTTTTGAAAAGTGTTTATTTCTGTTTTTCAACATGATTTAGAGCTTGTTTTTGGAAAAGTGTTTATTTCTGTATTCCAATGTTGCAACTTGCTGAAAACTGTCCACAGTGTTCCTATCATCCTGATTAAACAGTACTGAAATAAAATTAACTTACAGAGTGCATCAGTCATGATTTAGAGCTTGTTTATGGAAAAGTGTGTATTTCTGTATTTCAACATGATTTGGAGCTTTTTTTTGAAAAGTGCCTATTTCTGTTTTTCAACACGATTTAGAGCTTGTTTTTGGAAAAGTGTTTATTTCTGTATTCCAATGTTGCAACTTGCTGAAAACTGTCCACAGTGTTCCTATCATCCTGATTAAACAGTACTGAAATAAAATTAACTTACAGAGTGCATCAGTCATGATTTAGAGCTTGTTTATGGAAAAGTGTGTATTTCTGTATTTCAACATGATTTGGAGCTTGTTTTTGAAAAGTGCATATTTCTGTATTTCAACATGATTTGGAGCTTGTTTTTGAAAAGTGCTTATTTCTGTTTCTCAACACGATTTAGAGCTTGTTTTTGGATAAGTGTTTATTTCTGTATTCCAATGTTGCAACTTGCTGAAAACTGTCCACAGTGTTCCTATCATCCTGATTAAACAGTACTGAAATAAAATTAACTTACAGAGTGCATCAGTCATGATTTAGAGCTTGTTTATGGAAAAGTGTGTATTTCTGTATTTCAACATGATTTGGAGCTTGTTTTTGAAAAGTGCTTATTTCTGTATTTCAACATGATTTGGAGCTTTTTTTTGAAAAGTGCCTATTTCTGTTTTTCAACACGATTTAGAGCTTGTTTTTGGAAAAGTGTTTATTTCTGTATTCCAATGTTGCAACTTGCTGAAAACTGTCCACAGTGTTCCTATCATCCTGATTAAACAGTACTGAAATAAAATTAACTTACAGAGTGCATCAGTCATGATTTAGAGCTTGTTTATGGAAAAGTGTGTATTTCTGTATTTCAACATGATTTGGAGCTTGTTTTTGAAAAGTGCTTATTTCTGTATTTCAACATGATTTGGAGCTTGTTTTTGAAAAGTGTTTATTTCTGTTTTTCAACATGATTTAGAGCTTGTTTTTGGAAAAGTGTTTATTTCTGTATTCCAATGTTGCAACTTGCTGAAAACTGTCCACAGTGTTCCTATCATCCTGATTAAACAGTACTGAAATAAAATTAACTTACAGAGTGCATCAGTCATGATTTAGAGCTTGTTTATGGAAAAGTGTGTATTTCTGTATTTCAACATGATTTGGAGCTTGTTTTTGAAAAGTGCATATTTCTGTATTTCAACATGATTTGGAGCTTGTTTTTGAAAAGTGCTTATTTCTGTTTCTCAACACGATTTAGAGCTTGTTTTTGGATAAGTGTTTATTTCTGTATTCCAATGTTGCAACTTGCTGAAAACTGTCCACAGTGTTCCTATCATCCTGATTAAACAGTACTGAAATAAAATTAACTTACAGAGTGCATCAGTCATGATTTAGAGCTTGTTTATGGAAAAGTGTGTATTTCTGTATTTCAACATGATTTGGAGCTTTTTTTTGAAAAGTGCCTATTTCTGGTTTTCAACATGATTTAGAGCTTGTTTTTGGAAAAGTGTTTATTTCTGTATTCCAATGTTGCAACTTGCTGAAAACTGTCCACAGTGTTCCTATCATCCTGATTAAACAGTACTGAAATAAAATTAACTTACAGAGTGCATCAGTCATGATTTAGAGCTTGTTTATGGAAAAGTGTGTATTTCTGTATTTCAACATGATTTGGAGCTTGTTTTTGAAAAGTGCTTATTTCTGTATTTCAACATGATTTGGAGCTTGTTTTTGAAAAGTGCTTATTTCTGTTTCTCAACACGATTTAGAGCTTGTTTTTGGAAAAGTGTTTATTTCTGTATTCCAATGTTGCAACTTGCTGAAAACTGTCCACAGTGTTCCTATCATCCTGATTAAACAGTACTGAAATAAAATTAACTTACAGAGTGCATCAGTCATGATTTAGAGCTTGTTTATGGAAAAGTGTGTATTTCTGTATTTCAACATGATTTGGAGCTTGTTTTTGAAAAGTGCTTATTTCTGTATTTCAACATGATTTGGAGCTTGTTTTTGAAAAGTGTTTATTTCTGTTTTTCAACATGATTTAGAGCTTGTTTTTGGAAAAGTGTTTATTTCTGTATTCCAATGTTGCAACTTGCTGAAAACTGTCCACAGTGTTCCTATCATCCTGATTAAACAGTACTGAAATAAAATTAACTTACAGAGTGCATCAGTCATGATTTAGAGCTTGTTTATGGAAAAGTGTGTATTTCTGTATTTCAACATGATTTGGAGCTTGTTTTTGAAAAGTGTGTATTTCTGTATTTCAACATGATTTGGAGCTTTTTTTTGAAAAGTGCCTATTTCTGGTTTTCAACACGATTTAGAGCTTGTTTTTGGAAAAGTGTTTATTTCTGTATTCCAATGTTGCAACTTGCTGAAAACTGTCCACAGTGTTCCTATCATCCTGATTAAACAGTACTGAAATAAAATTAACTTACAGAGTGCATCAGTCATGATTTAGAGCTTGTTTATGGAAAAGTGTGTATTTCTGTATTTCAACATGATTTGGAGCTTGTTTTTGAAAAGTGCATATTTCTGTATTTCAACATGATTTGGAGCTTGTTTTTGAAAAGTGCTTATTTCTGTTTCTCAACACGATTTAGAGCTTGTTTTTGGATAAGTGTTTATTTCTGTATTCCAATGTTGCAACTTGCTGAAAACTGTCCACAGTGTTCCTATCATCCTGATTAAACAGTACTGAAATAAAATTAACTTACAGAGTGCATCAGTCATGATTTAGAGCTTGTTTATGGAAAAGTGTGTATTTCTGTATTTCAACATGATTTGGAGCTTTTTTTTGAAAAGTGCCTATTTCTGGTTTTCAACATGATTTAGAGCTTGTTTTTGGAAAAGTGTTTATTTCTGTATTCCAATGTTGCAACTTGCTGAAAACTGTCCACAGTGTTCCTATCATCCTGATTAAACAGTACTGAAATAAAATTAACTTACAGAGTGCATCAGTCATGATTTAGAGCTTGTTTATGGAAAAGTGTGTATTTCTGTATTTCAACATGATTTGGAGCTTGTTTTTGAAAAGTGCTTATTTCTGTATTTCAACATGATTTGGAGCTTGTTTTTGAAAAGTGCTTATTTCTGTTTCTCAACACGATTTAGAGCTTGTTTTTGGATAAGTGTTTATTTCTGTATTCCAATGTTGCAACTTGCTGAAAACTGTCCACAGTGTTCCTATCATCCTGATTAAACAGTACTGAAATAAAATTAACTTACAGAGTGCATCAGTCATGATTTAGAGCTAGTTTATGGAAAAGTGTGTATTTCTGTATTTCAACATGATTTGGAGCTTGTTTTTGAAAAGTGCTTATTTCTGTATTTCAACATGATTTGGAGCTTGTTTTTGAAAAGTGTTTATTTCTGTTTTTCAACATGATTTAGAGCTTGTTTTTGGAAAAGTGTTTATTTCTGTATTCCAATGTTGCAACTTGCTGAAAACTGTCCACAGTGTTCCTATCATCCTGATTAAACAGTACTGAAATAAAATTAACTTACAGAGTGCATCAGTCATGATTTAGAGCTTGTTTATGGAAAAGTGTGTATTTCTGTATTTCAACATGATTTGGAGCTTGTTTTTGAAAAGTGTGTATTTCTGTATTTCAACATGATTTGGAGCTTTTTTTTGAAAAGTGCCTATTTCTGGTTTTCAACACGATTTAGAGCTTGTTTTTGGAAAAGTGTTTATTTCTGTATTCCAATGTTGCAACTTGCTGAAAACTGTCCACAGTGTTCCTATCATCCTGATTAAACAGTACTGAAATAAAATTAACTTACAGAGTGCATCAGTCATGATTTAGAGCTTGTTTATGGAAAAGTGTGTATTTCTGTATTTCAACATGATTTGGAGCTTGTTTTTGAAAAGTGCATATTTCTGTATTTCAACATGATTTGGAGCTTGTTTTTGAAAAGTGCTTATTTCTGTTTCTCAACACGATTTAGAGCTTGTTTTTGGATAAGTGTTTATTTCTGTATTCCAATGTTGCAACTTGCTGAAAACTGTCCACAGTGTTCCTATCATCCTGATTAAACAGTACTGAAATAAAATTAACTTACAGAGTGCATCAGTCATGATTTAGAGCTTGTTTATGGAAAAGTGTGTATTTCTGTATTTCAACATGATTTGGAGCTTTTTTTTGAAAAGTGCCTATTTCTGGTTTTCAACATGATTTAGAGCTTGTTTTTGGAAAAGTGTTTATTTCTGTATTCCAATGTTGCAACTTGCTGAAAACTGTCCACAGTGTTCCTATCATCCTGATTAAACAGTACTGAAATAAAATTAACTTACAGAGTGCATCAGTCATGATTTAGAGCTTGTTTATGGAAAAGTGTGTATTTCTGTATTTCAACATGATTTGGAGCTTGTTTTTGAAAAGTGCTTATTTCTGTATTTCAACATGATTTGGAGCTTGTTTTTGAAAAGTGTTTATTACTGTTTTTCAACATGATTTAGAGCTTGTTTTTGGAAAAGTGTTTATTTCTGTATTCCAATGTTGCAACTTGCTGAAAACTGTCCACAGTGTTCCTATCATCCTGATTAAACAGTACTGAAATAAAATTAACTTACAGAGTGCATCAGTCATGATTTAGAGCTTGTTTATGGAAAAGTGTGTATTTCTGTATTTCAACAT
The DNA here is from genome assembly GCF_029448725.1 of Salvelinus fontinalis. Classification (NCBI taxonomy): domain Eukaryota; kingdom Metazoa; phylum Chordata; class Actinopteri; order Salmoniformes; family Salmonidae; genus Salvelinus; species Salvelinus fontinalis. The sequence continues at coordinate 2,878 of NW_026602500.1, read as the reverse complement.
GATTTGGAGCTTGTTTTTGAAAAGTGCATATTTCTGTATTTCAACATGATTTGGAGCTTGTTTTTGAAAAGTGCATATTTCTGTATTTCAACATGATTTGGAGCTTTTTTTTGAAAAGTGCCTATTTCTGTTTTTCAACACGATTTAGAGCTTGTTTTTGGAAAAGTGTTTATTTCTGTATTTCAATGTTGCAACTTGCTGAAAACTGTCCACATTGTTCCTATCATAGTTATTAAACAGTACTGAAATAAAATTAACTTACAGAGTGCATCAGTCATGATTTAGAGCTTGTTTATGGAAAAGTGTGTATTTCTGTATTTCAACATGATTTGGAGCTTGTTTTTGAAAAGTGCATATTTCTGTATTTCAACATGATTTGGAGCTTGTTTTTGAAAAGTGCTTATTTCTGTTTCTCAACACGATTTAGAGCTTGTTTTTGGATAAGTGTTTATTTCTGTATTCCAATGTTGCAACTTGCTGAAAACTGTCCACAGTGTTCCTATCATCCTGATTAAACAGTACTGAAATAAAATTAACTTACAGAGTGCATCAGTCATGATTTAGAGCTTGTTTATGGAAAAGTGTGTATTTCTGTATTTCAACATGATTTGGAGCTTGTTTTTGAAAAGTGCATATTTCTGTATTTCAACATGATTTGGAGCTTGTTTTTGAAAAGTGCCTATTTCTGTTTTTCAACACGATTTAGAGCTTGTTTTTGGAAAAGTGTTTATTTCTGTATTTCAATGTTGCAACTTGCTGAAAACTGTCCACATTGTTCCTATCATAGTGATTAAACAGTACTGAAATAAAATTAACTTACAGAGTGCATCAGTCATGATTTAGAGCTTGTTTATGGAAAAGTGTGTATTTCTGTATTTCAACATGATTTGGAGCTTTTTTTTGAAAAGTGCCTATTTCTGGTTTTCAACATGATTTGGAGCTTGTTTTTGGAAAAGTGTTTATTTCTGTATTCCAATGTTGCAACTTGCTGAAAACTGTCCACAGTGTTCCTATCATCCTGATTAAACAGTACTGAAATAAAATTAACTTACAGAGTGCATCAGTCATGATTTAGAGCTTGTTTATGGAAAAGTGTGTATTTCTGTATTTCAACATGATTTGGAGCTTGTTTTTGAAAAGTGCTTATTTCTGTATTTCAACATGATTTGGAGCTTGTTTTTGAAAAGTGTTTATTTCTGTTTTTCAACATGATTTAGAGCTTGTTTTTGGAAAAGTGCTTATTTCTGTATTCCAATGTTGCAACTTGCTGAAAACTGTCCACAGTGTTCCTATCATCCTGATTAAACAGTACTGAAATAAAATTAACTTACAGAGTGCATCAGTCATGATTTAGAGCTTGTTTATGGAAAAGTGTGTATTTCTGTAATTCAACATGATTTGGAGCTTTTTTTTGAAAAGTGCCTATTTCTGTTTTTCAACACGATTTAGAGCTTGTTTTTGGAAAAGTGTTTATTTCTGTATTTCAATGTTGCAACTTGCTGAAAACTGTCCACATTGTTCCTATCATAGTGATTAAACAGTACTGAAATAAAATTTACTTAGAGTGCATCAGTCATGATTTAGAGCTTGTTTATGGAAAAGTGTGTATTTCTGTATTTCAACATGATTTGGAGCTTGTTTTTGAAAAGTGCATATTTCTGTATTTCAACATGATTTGGAGCTTGTTTTTGAAAAGTGCTTATTTCTGTTTCTCAACACGATTTAGAGCTTGATTTTGGATAAGTGTTTATTTCTGTATTCCAATGTTGCAACTTGCTGAAAACTGTCCACAGTGTTCCTATCATCCTGATTAAACAGTACTGAAATAAAATTAACTTACAGAGTGCATCAGTCATGATTTAGAGCTAGTTTATGGAAAAGTGTGTATTTCTGTATTTCAACATGATTTGGAGCTTGTTTTTGAAAAGTGCTTATTTCTGTATTTCAACATGATTTGGAGCTTGTTTTTGAAAAGTGTTTATTTCTGTTTTTCAACATGATTTAGAGCTTGTTTTTGGAAAAGTGTTTATTTCTGTATTCCAATGTTGCAACTTGCTGAAAACTGTCCACAGTGTTCCTATCATCCTGATTAAACAGTACTGAAATAAAATTAACTTACAGAGTGCATCAGTCATGATTTAGAGCTTGTTTATGGAAAAGTGTGTATTTCTGTATTTCAACATGATTTGGAGCTTGTTTTTGAAAAGTGTGTATTTCTGTATTTCAACATGATTTGGAGCTTTTTTTTGAAAAGTGCCTATTTCTGGTTTTCAACACGATTTAGAGCTTGTTTTTGGAAAAGTGTTTATTTCTGTATTCCAATGTTGCAACTTGCTGAAAACTGTCCACAGTGTTCCTATCATCCTGATTAAACAGTACTGAAATAAAATTAACTTACAGAGTGCATCAGTCATGGTTTAGAGCTTGTTTATGGAAAAGTGTGTATTTCTGTATTTCAACATGATTTGGAGCTTGTTTTTGAAAAGTGCATATTTCTGTATTTCAACATGATTTGGAGCTTGTTTTTGAAAAGTGCTTATTTCTGTTTCTCAACACGATTTAGAGCTTGTTTTTGGATAAGTGTTTATTTCTGTATTCCAATGTTGCAACTTGCTGAAAACTGTCCACAGTGTTCCTATCATCCTGATTAAACAGTACTGAAATAAAATTAACTTACAGAGTGCATCAGTCATGATTTAGAGCTTGTTTATGGAAAAGTGTGTATTTCTGTATTTCAACATGATTTGGAGCTTTTTTTTGAAAAGTGCCTATTTCTGGTTTTCAACATGATTTAGAGCTTGTTTTTGGAAAAGTGTTTATTTCTGTATTCCAATGTTGCAACTTGCTGAAAACTGTCCACAGTGTTCCTATCATCCTG
>NW_026602499.1:0-16101 GCF_029448725.1 Salvelinus fontinalis | reverse complement strand
TATCGGCTCAGTACCTGACCCTTAGAGAGTCCAGGTCATTACCTGACCCTTAGAGAGAGAGACAAGGTCAGTACCTGTCCCGTAGAGAGAGAGACCAGGTCAGTACCTGTCCCTTAGAGAGAGAGACCAGGTCAGTACCTGACCCTTAGAGAGAGGGTCAGGTCAGTACCTGACCCTTAGAGAGAGAGACCAGGTCAGTACCTGACCCTTAGAGAGACAAGGTCAGTACCTGACCCTTAGAGAGAGAGACAAGGTCAGTACCTGTCCCGTAGAGAGAGAGACCAGGTCAGTACCTGACCCTTAGAGAGACCAGGTCAGTACCTGACCCTTAGAGAGAGAGACCAGGTCAGTACCTGTCCCTTAGAGAGAGAGACCAGGTCAGTACCTGACCCTTAGAGAGAGAGACCAGGTCAGTACCTGACCCGTAGAGAGAGAGACCAAGTCAGTACCTGACCCTTAGAGAGAGAGAGCAGGTCAGTACCTGTCCCGTAGAGAGAGAGACCAGGTCAGTACCTGACCCTTAGAGAGAGAGAGACCAGGTCAGTACCTGACCCGTAGAGAGAGAGACCAAGTCAGTACCTGACCCTTAGGGAGAGAGACCAGGTCAGTACCTGTCCCGTAGAGAGAGAGACCAGGTCAGTGTCTGTCCCTTAGAGAGAGAGACCAGGTCAGGATCTGACCCTTAGAGAGAGAGACCAGGTCAGTACCTGACCCTTAGAGAGAGAGACCAGGTCAGTACCTGTCCCGTAGAGAGAGAGACCAGGTCAGTACCTGTCCCTTAGAGAGAGAGACCAGGTCAGTACCTGACCCTTAGAGAGAGAGACCAGGTCAGTACCTGTCCCGTAGAGAGAGAGACCAGGTCAGTACCTGACCCTTAGAGAGAGAGACCAGGTCAGTACCTGACCCGTAGAGAGAGAGACCAAGTCAGTACCTGACCCTTAGAGAGAGAGACCAGGTCAGTACCTGTCCCGTAGAGAGAGAGACCAGGTCAGTACCTGACCCTTAGAGAGAGAGACCAGGTCAGTAACTGACCCTTAGAGAGAGAGAGACCAGGTCAGTACCTGACCCTTAGAGGAGAGACCAGGTCAGTACCTGACCGGTAGAGAGAGAGACCAAGTCAGTACCTGACCCTTAGAGAGAGAGACCAGGTCAGTACCTGTCCCGTAGAGAGAGAGACCAGGTCAGTACCTGACCCTTAGAGAGACCAGGTCAGTACCTGACCCTTAGAGAGACCAGGTCAGTACCTGACCCTTAGAGAGACCAGGTCAGTACCTGACCCTTAGAGAGACAAGGTCAGTACCTGACCCTTAGAGAGACCAGGTCAGTACCTGACCTTTAGAGAGAGAGACCGGGTCAGTACCTGACCCTTAGAGAGAGAGACTAGGTCAGTACCTAACCCTTAGAGAGACCAGGTCAGTACCTGACCCTTAGAGAGACCAGGTCAGTACCTGACCATTAGCGAGACAAGGTCAGTACCTGACCCTTAGAGAGAGAGACCCGGTCAGTAGCTGACCCATAGATAGAGAGACCAGGTCAGTACCTGACACTTAGAGAGAGAGACCAGGTCAGTACCTGACCCTTAGAGAGACCAGGTCAGTACCTGACCTTTAGAGAGAGAGACCGGGTCAGTACCTGACCCTTAGAGAGAGAGACTAGGTCAGTACCTGACCCTTAGAGAGACCAGGTCAGTACCTGACCCTTAGAGAGACCAGGTCAGTACCTGACCCTTAGAGAGAGAGACCAGGTCAGTACCTGACCCTAAGAGAGAGAGACCAGGTCAGTACCTGACACTTAGAGAGACCAGGTCAGTACCTGACCCTTAGAGAGAGAGACCAGGTCAGTACCTGTCCCGTAGAGAGAGAGACCAGGTCAGTACCTGACCTTTGGAGAGAGAGTCCAGGTCAGTACCTGTCCCTTAGAGAGATGGTCAGGTCAGTACCTGTCCCTTAGAGAGAGAGATCAGATCAGTACCTGACCCTTAGAGAGAGAGACCAGGTCAGTAACTGACCCTTAGAGAGAGAGACCAGGTCAGTACCTGACCCTTAGAGAGACAAGGTCAGTACCTGACCCTTAGAGAGAGAGAGACCAGGTCAGTACCTGACCCGTAGAGAGAGAGACCAAGTCAGTACCTGACCCTTAGGGAGAGAGACCAGGTCAGTACCTGTCCCGTAGAGAGAGAGACCAGGTCAGTGTCTGTCCCTTAGAGAGAGAGACCAGGTCAGGATCTGACCCTTAGAGAGAGAGACCAGGTCAGTACCTGACCCTTAGAGAGAGAGACCAGGTCAGTACCTGTCCCGTAGAGAGAGAGACCAGGTCAGTACCTGTCCCTTAGAGAGAGAGACCAGGTCAGTACCTGACCCTTAGAGAGAGAGACCAGGTCAGTACCTGTCCCGTAGAGAGAGAGACCAGGTCAGTACCTGACCCTTAGAGAGAGAGACCAGGTCAGTACCTGACCCGTAGAGAGAGAGACCAAGTCAGTACCTGACCCTTAGAGAGAGAGACCAGGTCAGTACCTGTCCCGTAGAGAGAGAGACCAGGTCAGTACCTGACCCTTAGAGAGAGAGACCAGGTCAGTAACTGACCCTTAGAGAGAGAGAGACCAGGTCAGTACCTGACCCTTAGAGGAGAGACCAGGTCAGTACCTGACCGGTAGAGAGAGAGACCAAGTCAGTACCTGACCCTTAGAGAGAGAGACCAGGTCAGTACCTGTCCCGTAGAGAGAGAGACCAGGTCAGTACCTGACCCTTAGAGAGACCAGGTCAGTACCTGACCCTTAGAGAGACCAGGTCAGTACCTGACCCTTAGAGAGACCAGGTCAGTACCTGACCCTTAGAGAGACAAGGTCAGTACCTGACCCTTAGAGAGACCAGGTCAGTACCTGACCTTTAGAGAGAGAGACCGGGTCAGTACCTGACCCTTAGAGAGAGAGACTAGGTCAGTACCTAACCCTTAGAGAGACCAGGTCAGTACCTGACCCTTAGAGAGACCAGGTCAGTACCTGACCATTAGCGAGACAAGGTCAGTACCTGACCCTTAGAGAGAGAGACCCGGTCAGTAGCTGACCCATAGATAGAGAGACCAGGTCAGTACCTGACACTTAGAGAGAGAGACCAGGTCAGTACCTGACCCTTAGAGAGACCAGGTCAGTACCTGACCTTTAGAGAGAGAGACCGGGTCAGTACCTGACCCTTAGAGAGAGAGACTAGGTCAGTACCTGACCCTTAGAGAGACCAGGTCAGTACCTGACCCTTAGAGAGACCAGGTCAGTACCTGACCCTTAGAGAGAGAGACCAGGTCAGTACCTGACCCTAAGAGAGAGAGACCAGGTCAGTACCTGACACTTAGAGAGACCAGGTCAGTACCTGACCCTTAGAGAGAGAGACCAGGTCAGTACCTGTCCCGTAGAGAGAGAGACCAGGTCAGTACCTGACCTTTGGAGAGAGAGTCCAGGTCAGTACCTGTCCCTTAGAGAGATGGTCAGGTCAGTACCTGTCCCTTAGAGAGAGAGATCAGATCAGTACCTGACCCTTAGAGAGAGAGACCAGGTCAGTAACTGACCCTTAGAGAGAGAGACCAGGTCAGTACCTGACCCTTAGAGAGACAAGGTCAGTACCTGACCCTTAGAGAGAGAGAGACCAGGTCAGTACCTGACCCGTAGAGAGAGAGACCAAGTCAGTACCTGACCCTTAGGGAGAGAGACCAGGTCAGTACCTGTCCCGTAGAGAGAGAGACCAGGTCAGTGTCTGTCCCTTAGAGAGAGAGACCAGGTCAGGATCTGACCCTTAGAGAGAGAGACCAGGTCAGTACCTGACCCTTAGAGAGAGAGACCAGGTCAGTACCTGTCCCGTAGAGAGAGAGACCAGGTCAGTACCTGTCCCTTAGAGAGAGAGACCAGGTCAGTACCTGACCCTTAGAGAGAGGGTCAGGTCAGTACCTGTCCCGTAGAGAGAGAGACCAGGTCAGTACCTGACCCTTAGAGAGAGAGACCAGGTCAGTACCTGACCCGTAGAGAGAGAGACCAAGTCAGTACCTGACCCTTAGAGAGAGAGACCAGGTCAGTACCTGTCCCGTAGAGAGAGAGACCAGGTCAGTACCTGACCCTTAGAGAGAGAGACCAGGTCAGTAACTGACCCTTAGAGAGAGAGACCAGGTCAGTACCTGACCCTTAGAGAGACAAGGTCAGTACCTGACCCTTAGAGAGAGAGAGACCAGGTCAGTACCTGACCCGTAGAGAGAGAGACCAAGTCAGTATTTGACCCTTAGGGAGAGAGACCAGGTCAGTACCTGTCCCGTAGAGAGAGAGACCAGGTCAGTGTCTGTCCCTTAGAGAGAGAGAGACCAGGTCAGGATCTGACCCTTAGAGAGAGAGACCAGGTCAGTACCTGACCCTTAGAGAGAGAGACAAGGTCAGTACCTGACCCTTAGAGAGAGAGACAAGGTCAGTACCTGACCCTTAGAGAGACCAGGTCAGTACCTGTCCCGTAGAGAGAGAGACCAGGTCAGTACCTGACCCTTAGAGAGAGAGACCAGGTCAGTACCTGACCCGTAGAGAGAGAGACCAAGTCAGTACCTGACCCTTAGAGAGAGAGACCAGGTCAGTACCTGTCCCGTAGAGAGAGAGACCAGGTCAGTACCTGACCCTTAGAGAGAGAGACCAGGTCAGTACCTGACCCTTAGAGAGACCAGGTCAGTACCTGACCCTTAGAGAGACCAGGTCAGTACCTGACCCTTAGAGAGACCAGGTCAGTACCTGACCCTTAGAGAGACCAGGTCAGTACCTGACCCTTAGAGAGACCAGGTCAGTACCTGACCTTTAGAGAGAGAGACCGGGTCAGTACCTGACCCTTAGAGAGAGAGACTAGGTCAGTACCTAACCCTTAGAGAGACCAGGTCAGTACCTGACCCTTAGAGAGACCAGGTCAGTACCTGACCATTAGCGAGACAAGGTCAGTACCTGACACTTAGAGAGAGAGACCAGGTCAGTACCTGACCCTTAGAGAGAGAGACCCGGTCAGTAGCTGACCCATAGATAGAGAGACCAGGTCAGTACCTGACACTTAGAAAGAGAGACCAGGTCAGTACCTGACCTGTAGAGAGACCAGGTCAGTACCTGACCTTTAGAGAGAGAGACCGGGTCAGTACCTGACCCTTAGAGAGAGCCGTAGAGAGAGAGAGAGAGACAAGGTCTCTCTTAGAGAGAGAGACAATGTCAGTACCTGACACTTAGAGAGAGAGACCAGGTCAGTACCTGACCCATAGAGAGAGAGACCCGGTCAGTAGCTGACCCATAGATAGAGAGACCAGGTCAGTACCTGACACTTAGAGAGAGAGACCAGGTCAGTACCTGACCCTTAGAGAGACCAGGTCAGTACCTGACCTTTAGAGAGAGAGACCGGGTCAGTACCTGACCCTTAGAGAGAGAGACTAGGTCAGTACCTGACCCTTAGAGAGACCAGGTCAGTGCCTGACCCTTAGAGAGACCAGGTCAGTACCTGACCCGTAGAGAGAGAGACCAGGTCAGTACCTGGCCCTTAGAGAGAGAGAACTTGTCAGTACCTGACCCGTAGAGAGAGAGACCAGGTCAGTACCTGACCCTTAGAGAGAGAGACCAGGTCAGTACCTGACACTTAGAGAGACCAGGTCAGTACCTGACCCTTAGAGAGAGAGACCAGGTCAGTACCTGTCCCGTAGAGAGAGAGACCAGGTCAGTACCTGACCCTTGGAGAGAGAGTCCATGTCAGTACCTGTCCCTTAGAGAGATGGTCAGGTCAGTACCTGTCCCTTAGAGAGAGAGATCAGATCAGTACCTGACCTTTAGAGAGACCAGGTCAGTACCTGACCCTTAGAGAGAGAGACCAGGTCAGTAACTGACCCTTAGAGAGAGAGACCAGGTCAGTACCTGACCCTTAGAGAGACAAGGTCAGTACCTGACCCTTAGAGAGAGAGAGACCAGGTCAGTACCTGACCCGTAGAGAGAGAGACCAAGTCAGTACCTGACCCTTAGGGAGAGAGACCAGGTCAGTACCTGCCCGTAGAGAGAGAGACCAGGTCAGTGTCTGTCCCTTAGAGAGAGAGACCAGGTCAGGATCTGACCCTTAGAGAGAGAGACCAGGTCAGTACCTGACCCTTAGAGAGAGAGACCAGGTCAGTACCTGTCCCGTAGAGAGAGAGACCAGGTCAGTACCTGTCCCTTAGAGAGAGAGACCAGGTCAGTACCTGACCCTTAGAGAGAGAGACCAGGTCAGTACCTGTCCCGTAGAGAGAGAGACCAGGTCAGTACCTGTCCCTTAGAGAGAGAGACCAGGTCAGTACCTGACCCTTAGAGAGAGCCGTAGAGAGAGAGAGAGAGACAAGGTCTCTCTTAGAGAGAGAGACAAGGTCAGTACCTGACACTTAGAGAGAGAGACCAGGTCAGTACCTGACCCATAGAGAGAGAGACCCGGTCAGTAGCTGACCCATAGATAGAGAGACCAGGTCAGTACCTGACACTTAGAGAGAGAGACCAGGTCAGTACCTGACCCTTAGAGAGACCAGGTCAGTACCTGACCTTTAGAGAGAGAGACCGGGTCAGTACCTGACCCTTAGAGAGAGAGACTAGGTCAGTACCTGACCCTTAGAGAGACCAGGTCAGTGCCTGACCCTTAGAGAGACCAGGTCAGTACCTGACCCGTAGAGAGAGAGACCAGGTCAGTACCTGACCCTTAGAGAGAGAGAACTTGTCAGTACCTGACCCGTAGAGAGAGAGACCAGGTCAGTACCTGACCCTTAGAGAGAGAGACCAGGTCAGTACCTGACACTTAGAGAGACCAGGTCAGTACCTGACCCTTAGAGAGAGAGACCAGGTCAGTACCTGACCCTTAGAGAGACCAGGTCAGTACCTGTCCCGTAGAGAGAGAGACCAGGTCAGTACCTGACCCTTAGAGAGAGACCAGGTCAGTACCTGACCCGTAGAGAGAGAGACCAAGTCAGTACCTGACCCTTAGAGAGAGAGACCAGGTCAGTACCTGTCCCGTAGAGAGAGAGACCAGGTCAGTACCTGACCCTTAGAGAGAGAGACCAGGTCAGTAACTGACCCTTAGAGAGAGAGACCAGGTCAGTACCTGACCCTTAGAGAGACAAGGTCAGTACCTGACCCTTAGAGAGAGAGAGACCAGGTCAGTACCTGACCCGTAGAGAGAGAGACCAAGTCAGTACCTGACCCTTAGGGAGAGAGACCAGGTCAGTACCTGCCCGTAGAGAGAGAGACCAGGTCAGTGTCTGTCCCTTAGAGAGAGAGACCAGGTCAGGATCTGACCCTTAGAGAGAGAGACCAGGTCAGTACCTGACCCTTAGAGAGAGAGACCAGGTCAGTACCTGTCCCGTAGAGAGAGAGACCAGGTCAGTACCTGTCCCTTAGAGAGAGAGACCAGGTCAGTACCTGACCCTTAGAGAGAGAGACCAGGTCAGTACCTGTCCCGTAGAGAGAGAGACCAGGTCAGTACCTGTCCCTTAGAGAGAGAGACCAGGTCAGTACCTGACCCTTAGAGAGAGCCGTAGAGAGAGAGAGAGAGACAAGGTCTCTCTTAGAGAGAGAGACAAGGTCAGTACCTGACACTTAGAGAGAGAGACCAGGTCAGTACCTGACCCATAGAGAGAGAGACCCGGTCAGTAGCTGACCCATAGATAGAGAGACCAGGTCAGTACCTGACACTTAGAGAGAGAGACCAGGTCAGTACCTGACCCTTAGAGAGACCAGGTCAGTACCTGACCTTTAGAGAGAGAGACCGGGTCAGTACCTGACCCTTAGAGAGAGAGACTAGGTCAGTACCTGACCCTTAGAGAGACCAGGTCAGTGCCTGACCCTTAGAGAGACCAGGTCAGTACCTGACCCGTAGAGAGAGAGACCAGGTCAGTACCTGACCCTTAGAGAGAGAGAACTTGTCAGTACCTGACCCGTAGAGAGAGAGACCAGGTCAGTACCTGACCCTTAGAGAGAGAGACCAGGTCAGTACCTGACACTTAGAGAGACCAGGTCAGTACCTGACCCTTAGAGAGAGAGACCAGGTCAGTACCTGACCCTTAGAGAGACCAGGTCAGTACCTGTCCCGTAGAGAGAGAGACCAGGTCAGTACCTGACCCTTAGAGAGAGACCAGGTCAGTACCTGACCCGTAGAGAGAGAGACCAAGTCAGTACCTGACCCTTAGAGAGAGAGACCAGGTCAGTACCTGTCCCGTAGAGAGAGAGACCAGGTCAGTACCTGACCCTTAGAGAGAGAGACCAGGTCAGTAACTGACCCTTAGAGAGAGAGACCAGGTCAGTACCTGACCCTTAGAGAGACAAGGTCAGTACCTGACCCTTAGAGAGAGAGAGACCAGGTCAGTACCTGACCCGTAGAGAGAGAGACCAAGTCAGTACCTGACCCTTAGGGAGAGAGACCAGGTCAGTACCTGTCCCGTAGAGAGAGAGACCAGGTCAGTGTCTGTCCCTTAGAGAGAGAGACCAGGTCAGGATCTGACCCTTAGAGAGAGAGACCAGGTCAGTACCTGACCCTTAGAGAGAGAGACCAGGTCAGTACCTGACCCTTAGAGAGAGAGACAAGGTCAGTACCTGTCCCTTAGAGAGAGAGACCAGGTCAGTACCTGACCCTTAGAGAGACCAGGTCAGTACCTGTCCCGTAGAGAGAGAGACCAGGTCAGTACCTGACCCTTAGAGAGAGAGACCAGGTCAGTACCTGACCCGTAGAGAGAGAGACCAAGTCAGTACCTGACCCTTAGAGAGAGAGACCAGGTCAGTACCTGTCCCGTAGAGAGAGAGACCAGGTCAGTACCTGACCCTTAGAGAGAGAGACCAGGTCAGTACCTGACCCTTAGAGAGACCTGGTCAGTACCTGACCCTTAGAGAGACCAGGTCAGTACCTGACCCTTAGAGAGACCAGGTCAGTACCTGACCCTTAGAGAGACCAGGTCAGTACCTGACCCTTAGAGAGACCAGGTCAGTACCTGACCTTTAGAGAGAGAGACCGGGTCAGTACCTGACCCTTAGAGAGAGAGACTAGGTCAGTACCTAACCCTTAGAGAGACCAGGTCAGTACCTGACCCTTAGAGAGAGAGACCCGGTCAGTAGCTGACCCATAGATAGAGAGACCAGTTCAGTACCTGACACTTAGAGAGAGAGACCAGGTCAGTACCTGACCCTTAGAGAGACCAGGTCAGTACCTGACCTTTAGAGAGAGAGACCGGGTCAGTACCTGACCCTTAGAGAGAGAGACTAGGTCAGTACCTGACCCTTAGAGAGACCAGGTCAGTACCTGACCTTTAGAGAGAGAGACCGGGTCAGTACCTGACCCGTAGAGAGAGAGACCAGGTCAGTACCTGACCCTTAGAGAGAGAGACCAGGTCAGTAACTGACCCTTAGAGAGAGAGACCAGGTCAGTACCTGACCCTTAGAGAGACAAGGTCAGTACCTGACCCTTAGAGAGAGAGAGACCAGGTCAGTACCTGACCCGTAGAGAGAGAGACCAAGTCAGTACCTGACCCTTAGGGAGAGAGACCAGGTCAGTACCTGTCCCGTAGAGAGAGAGACCAGGTCAGTGTCTGTCCCTTAGAGAGAGAGACCAGGTCAGGATCTGACCCTTAGAGAGAGAGACCAGGTCAGTACCTGACCCTTAGAGAGAGAGACCAGGTCAGTACCTGTCCCGTAGAGAGAGAGACCAGGTCAGTACCTGTCCCTTAGAGAGAGAGACCAGGTCAGTACCTGACCCTTAGAGAGAGGGTCAGGTCAGTACCTGACCCTTAGAGAGAGAGACAAGGTCAGTACCTGACACTTAGAGAGAGAGACAAGGTCAGTACCTGACCCTTAGAGAGACCAGGTCAGTACCTGTCCCGTAGAGAGAGAGACCAGGTCAGTACCTGACCCTTAGAGAGAGAGACCAGGTCAGTACCTGACCCGTAGAGAGAGAGACCAAGTCAGTACCTGACCCTTAGAGAGAGAGACCAGGTCAGTACCTGTCCCGTAGAGAGAGAGACCAGGTCAGTACCTGACCCTTAGAGAGAGAGACCAGGTCAGTACCTGACCCTTAGAGAGACCAGGTCAGTACCTGACCCTTAGAGAGACCAGGTCAGTACCTGACCCTTAGAGAGACCAGGTCAGTACCTGACCCTTAGAGAGACCAGGTCAGTACCTGACCCTTAGAGAGACCAGGTCAGTACCTGACCTTTAGAGAGAGAGACCGGGTCAGTACCTGACCCTTAGAGAGAGAGACTAGGTCAGTACCTAACCCTTAGAGAGACCAGGTCAGTACCTGACCCTTAGAGAGACCAGGTCAGTACCTGACCATTAGCGAGACAAGGTCAGTACCTGTAACTTAGAGAGAGAGACCAGGTCAGTACCTGACCCTTAGAGAGAGAGACCCGGTCAGTAGCTGACCCATAGATAGAGAGACCAGGTCAGTACCTGACACTTAGAGAGAGAGACCAGGTCAGTACCTGACCCTTAGAGAGACCAGGTCAGTACCTGACCTATAGAGAGAGAGACCGGGTCAGTACCTGACCCTTAGAGAGAGAGACTAGGTCAGTACCTGACCCTTAGAGAGACCAGGTCAGTACCTGACCCTTAGAGAGACCAGGTCAGTACCTGACCCTTAGAGAGACCAGGTCAGTACCTGACCCTTAGAGAGAGAGACCAGGTCAGTACCTGACCCTTAGAGAGAGAGAACTTGTCAGTACCTGACCCGTAGAGAGAGAGACCAGGTCAGTACCTGACCCTTAGAGAGAGAGACCAGGTCAGTACCTGACCCTTAGAGAGACCAGGTCAGTACCTGACCCTTAGAGAGACCAGGTCAGTACCTGACCCTTAGAGAGAGAGACCAGGTCAGTACCTGACCCTTAGAGAGAGGGTCAGGTCAGTACCTGACCCTTAGAGAGAGAGACAAGGTCAGTACCTGTCCCGTAGAGAGAGAGACCAGGTCAGTACCTGTCCCTTAGAGAGAGAGACCAGGTCAGTACCTGACCCTTAGAGAGAGGGTCAGGTCAGTACCTGACCCTTAGAGAGAGAGACAAGGTCAGTACCTGACACTTAGAGAGAGAGACAAGGTCAGTACCTGACCCTTAGAGAGACCAGGTCAGTACCTGTCCCGTAGAGAGAGAGACCAGGTCAGTACCTGACCCTTAGAGAGAGAGACCAGGTCAGTACCTGACCCGTAGAGAGAGAGACCAAGTCAGTACCTGACCCTTAGAGAGAGAGACCAGGTCAGTACCTGTCCCGTAGAGAGAGAGACCAGGTCAGTACCTGACCCTTAGAGAGAGAGACCAGGTCAGTACCTGACCCTTAGAGAGACCAGGTCAGTACCTGACCCTTAGAGAGACCAGGTCAGTACCTGACCCTTAGAGAGACCAGGTCAGTACCTGACCCTTAGAGAGACCAGGTCAGTACCTGACCCTTAGAGAGACCAGGTCAGTACCTGACCTTTAGAGAGAGAGACCGGGTCAGTACCTGACCCTTAGAGAGAGAGACTAGGTCAGTACCTAACCCTTAGAGAGACCAGGTCAGTACCTGACCCTTAGAGAGACCAGGTCAGTACCTGACCATTAGCGAGACAAGGTCAGTACCTGTAACTTAGAGAGAGAGACCAGGTCAGTACCTGACCCTTAGAGAGAGAGACCCGGTCAGTAGCTGACCCATAGATAGACAGACCAGGTCAGTACCTGACACTTAGAGAGAGAGACCAGGTCAGTACCTGACCCTTAGAGAGACCAGGTCAGTACCTGACCTTTAGAGAGAGAGACCGGGTCAGTACCTGACCCTTAGAGAGAGAGACTAGGTCAGTACCTGACCCTTAGAGAGACCAGGTCAGTACCTGACCCTTAGAGAGACCAGGTCAGTACCTGACCCTTAGAGAGACCAGGTCAGTACCTGACCCTTAGAGAGAGAGACCAGGTCAGTACCTGACCCTTAGAGAGAGAGAACTTGTCAGTACCTGACCCGTAGAGAGAGAGACCAGGTCAGTACCTGACCCTTAGAGAGAGAGACCAGGTCAGTACCTGACCCTTAGAGAGACCAGGTCAGTACCTGACCTTTAGAGAGAGAGACCGGGTCAGTACCTGACCCTTAGAGAGAGAGACTAGGTCAGTACCTAACCCTTAGAGAGACCAGGTCAGTACCTGACCCTTAGAGAGACCAGGTCAGTACCTGACCATTAGCGAGACAAGGTCAGTACCTGACACTTAGAGAGAGAGACCAGGTCAGTACCTGACCCATAGAGAGAGAGACCCGGTCAGTAGCTGACCCATAGATAGAGAGACCAGGTCAGTACCTGACACTTAGAGAGAGAGACCAGGTCAGTACCTGACCCTTAGAGAGACCAGGTCAGTACCTGACCTTTAGAGAGAGAGACCGGGTCAGTACCTGACCCTTAGAGAGAGAGACTAGGTCAGTACCTGACCCTTAGAGAGACCAGGTCAGTGCCTGACCCTTAGAGAGACCAGGTCAGTACCTGACCCGTAGAGAGAGAGACCATGTCAGTACCTGACCCTTAGAGAGAGAGAACTTGTCAGTACCTGACCCGTAGAGAGAGAGACCAGGTCAGTACCTGACCCTTGGAGAGAGAGTCCAGGTCAGTACCTGTCCCTTAGAGAGATGGTCAGGTCAGTACCTGTCCCTTAGAGAGAGAGATCAGATCAGTACCTGACCTTTAGAGAGACCAGGTCAGTACCTGACCCTTAGAGAGAGAGACCAGGTCAGTAACTGACCCTTAGAGAGAGAGACCAGGTCAGTACCTGACCCTTAGAGAGACAAGGTCAGTACCTGACCCTTAGAGAGAGAGAGACCAGGTCAGTACCTGACCCGTAGAGAGAGAGACCAAGTCAGTACCTGACACTTAGGGAGAGAGACCAGGTCAGTACCTGTCCCATAGAGAGAGAGACCAGGTCAGTGTCTGTCCCTTAGAGAAAGAGACCAGGTCAGGATCTGACCCTTAGAGAGAGAGACCAGGTCAGTACCTGACCCTTAGAGAGAGAGACCAGGTCAGTACCTGTCCCGTAGAGAGAGAGACCAGGTCAGTACCTGTCCCTTAGAGAGAGAGACCAGGTCAGTACCTGACCCTTAGAGAGAGAGACCAGGTCAGTACCTGTCCCGTAGAGAGAGAGACCAGGTCAGTACCTGACCCTTAGAGAGAGAGACCAGGTCAGTACCTGTCCCTTAGAGAGAGAGACCAGGTCAGTACCTGACCCTTAGAGAGAGAGACCAGGTCAGTACCTGTCCCGTAGAGAGAGAGACCAGGTCAGTACCTGACCCTTAGAGAGAGAGACCAGGTCAGTACCTGACCCGTAGAGAGAGAGACCAAGTCAGTACCTGACCCTTAGAGAGAGAGACCAGGTCAGTACCTGTCCCGTAGAGAGAGAGACCAGGTCAGTACCTGACCCTTAGAGAGAGAGACCAGGTCAGTAACTGACCCTTAGAGAGAGAGACCAGGTCAGTACCTGACCCTTAGAGAGACAAGGTCAGTACCTGACCCTTAGAGAGAGAGAGACCAGGTCAGTACCTGACCCGTAGAGAGAGAGACCAAGTCAGTACCTGACCCTTAGGGAGAGAGACCAGGTCAGTACCTGTCCCGTAGAGAGAGACCAGGTCAGTGTCTGTCCCTTAGAGAGAGAGACCAGGTCAGGATCTGACCCTTAGAGAGAGAGACCAGGTCAGTACCTGACCTTTAGAGAGAGAGACCAGGTCAGTACCTGTCCCGTAGAGAGAGAGACCAGGTCAGTACCTGTCCCTTAGAGAGAGAGACCAGGTCAGTACCTGACCCTTAGAGAGAGGGTCAGGTCAGTACCTGACCCTTAGAGAGAGAGACAAGGTCAGTACCTGACCCTTAGAGAGTTAGACAAGGTCAGTACCTGACCCTTAGAGAGACCAGGTCAGTACCTGTCCCGTAGAGAGAGAGACCAGGTCAGTACCTGACCCTTAGAGAGAGAGACCAGGTCAGTACCTGACCCGTAGAGAGAGAGACCAAGTCAGTACCTGACCCTTAGAGAGAGAGACCAGGTCAGTACCTGTCCCGTAGAGAGAGAGACCAGGTCAGTACCTGACCCTTAGAGAGAGAGACCAGGTCAGTACCTGACCCTTAGAGAGACCAGGTCAGTACCTGACCCTTAGAGAGACCAGGTCAGTACCTGACCCTTAGAGAGAACAGGTCAGTACCTGACCTTTAGAGAGAGAGACCGGGTCAGTACCTGACCCTTAGAGAGAGAGACTAGGTCAGTACCTAACCCTTAGAGAGACCAGGTCAGTACCTGACCCTTAGAGAGACCAGGTCAGTACCTGACCATTAGCGAGACAAGGTCAGTACCTGACACTTAGAGAGAGAGACCAGGTCAGTACCTGACCCTTAGAGAGAGAGACCCGGTCAGTAGCTGACCCATAGATAGAGAGACCAGGTCAGTACCTGACACTTAGAGAGAGAGACCAGGTCAGTACCTGACCCTTAGAGAGACCAGGTCAGTACCTGACCTTTAGAGAGAGAGACCGGGTCAGTACCTGACCCTTAGAGAGAGAGACTAGGTCAGTACCTGACCCTTAGAGAGACCAGGTCAGTACCTGACCCTTAGAGAGACCAGGTCAGTACCTGACCCTTAGAGAGACCAGGTCAGTACCTGACCCTTAGAGAGAGAGACCAGGTCAGTACCTGACCCTTAGAGAGAGAGAACTTGTCAGTACCTGACCCGTAGAGAGAGAGACCAGGTCAGTACCTGACCCTTAGAGAGAGAGACCAGGTCAGTACCTGACACTTAGAGAGACCAGGTCAGTACCTGACCCTTAGAGAGAGAGACCAGGTCAGTATCTGTCCCGTAGAGAGAGAGACCAGGTCAGTACCTGACCCTTGGAGAGAGAGTCCAGGTCAGTACCTGTCCCTTAGAGAGATGGTCAGGTCAGTACCTGTCCCTTAGAGAGAGAGATCAGATCAGTACCTGACCCTTAGAGAGACCAGGTCAGTACCTGACCCTTAGAGAGAGAGACCAGGTCAGTAACTGACCCTTAGAGAGAGAGACCAGGTCAGTAACTGACCCTTAGAGAGAGAGACCAGGTCAGTACCTGACCCTTAGAGAGACAAGGTCAGTACCTGACCTTTAGAGAGAGAGAGACCAGGTCAGTACCTGACCCGTAGAGAGAGAGACCAAGTCAGTACCTGACCCTTAGGGAGAGAGACCAGGTCAGTACCTGTCCCGTAGAGAGAGAGACCAGGTCAGTGTCTGTCCCTTAGAGAAAGAGACCAGGTCAGGATCTGACCCTTAGAGAGAGAGACCAGGTCAGTACCTGACCCTTAGAGAGAGAGACCAGGTCAGTACCTGTCCCGTAGAGAGAGAGACCAGGTCAGTACCTGTCCCTTAGAGAGAGAGACCAGGTCAGTACCTGACCCTTAGAGAGAGAGACCAGGTCAGTACCTGTCCCGTAGAGAGAGAGACCAGGTCAGTACCTGACCCTTAGAGAGAGAGACCAGGTCAGTACCTGACCCGTAGAGAGAGAGACCAAGTCAGTACCTGACCCTTAGAGAGAGAGACCAGGTCAGTACCTGTCCCGTAGAGAGAGAGACCAGGTCAGTACCTGACCCTTAGAGAGAGAGACCAGGTCAGTAACTGACCCTTAGAGAGAGAGACCAGGTCAGTACCTGACCCTTAGAGAGACAAGGTCAGTACCTGACCCTTAGAGAGAGAGAGACCAGGTCAGTACCTGACCCGTAGAGAGAGAGACCAAGTCAGTACCTGACCCTTAGGGAGAGAGACCAGGTCAGTACCTGTCCCGTAGAGAGAGAGACCAGGTCAGTGTCTGTCCCTTAGAGAGAGAGACCAGGTCAGGATCTGACCCTTAGAGAGAGAGACCAGGTCAGTACCTGACCCTTAGAGAGACAAGGTCAGTACCTGACCTTTAGAGAGAGAGAGACCAGGTCAGTACCTGACCCGTAGAGAGAGAGACCAAGTCAGTACCTGACCCTTAGGGAGAGAGACCAGGTCAGTACCTGTCCCGTAGAGAGAGAGACCAGGTCAGTGTCTGTCCCTTAGAGAAAGAGACCAGGTCAGGATCTGACCCTTAGAGAGAGAGACCAGGTCAGTACCTGACCCTTAGAGAGAGAGACC
>NW_026602498.1:0-16109 GCF_029448725.1 Salvelinus fontinalis | reverse complement strand
AAACTGTGTGGTTGTTAGTCTCTTCAGCCCTCCTTAAACTGTGTGGCTGTTAGTCTCTTCAGCCCTCCCGAAACTCTGTGGCTGTTAGTCTCTTCAGCCCTCCTGAAACTGTGTGGCTGTTAGTCTCTCAGCCCTCCTAAAAACTGTGTGACTGTTAGTCTCTTCAGCCCTCCTGAAACTGTGTGGTTGTTAGTCTCTTCAGCCCTCCTGAAACTGTGTGGCTGTTAGTCTCTTCAGCCCTCCTGAAACTGTGTGGCTGTTAGTCTCTTCAGCCCTCTTGCAACTGTGTGATTGTTAGTCTCTTCAGCCCTCCTGAAACTGTGTGTTTGTTAGTCTGTTCAGCCCTCCTGAAACTGTGTGGCTGTTAGTCTCTTCAGCCCTCCTGCAACTGTGTGACTGTTAGTCTCTTCAGCCCTCCTGAAACTGTGTGGCTGTTAGTCTCTTCAACACTCCTGAAACTGTGTGGTTGTTAGTCTCTTCAGCCCTCCTGAAACTGTGTGGTTGTTAGTCTCTTCAGCCCTCCTGAAATTGTGTGGCTGTTAGCCTCTTCAGCCCTCCTGAAACTGTGTGGCTGTTAGTCTCGTCTGCCCTCCTGAAACTGTGTTGCTGTTAGTCTCTTCAGCCCTCCTGAAACTGTGTGGTTGTTAGTCTCTTCAGCCCTCCTGAAAACTGTGTGACTGTTAGTCTCTTCAGCCCACCTGAAACTGTGTGACTGTTAGTCTCTTCAGCCCCCCTGAAACTGTGTGACTGTTAGTCTCTTCAGCCCTCCTGAAACTGTGTGGCTGTTAGTCTCTTCAGCCCTCCTGAAACTGTGTGGCTGTTAGTCTCTTCAGCCCTCCTGAAACTGTGTGGCTGTTAGTCTCTTCAGCCCTCCTGAAACTGTGTGGTTGTTAGTCTCTTCAGCCCTCCTGAAACTGTGTGGCTGTTAGTCTCTTCAGCCCTCCTGAAACTGTGTTTGTTAGTCTCTTCAGCCCTCCTGAAACTGTGTTGTTGTTAGTCTCTTCAGCCCTCCTGAAACTGTGAGGTTGTTAGTCTCTTCAGCCCTCCTAAAAACTGTGTGACTGTTAGTCTCTTCAGCCCTCCTGAAACTGTGTGACTGTTAGTCTGTTCAGCCCTCCTGAAACTGTGTGGCTGTTAGTCTCTTCAGCCCTCCTGAAACTGTGTGACTGTTAGTCTCTTCAGCCCTCCTGAAACTGTGTGACTGTTAGTCTTTTCAGCCCTCCTGAAACTGTGTGGCTGTTAGTCTCTTCAGCCCTCCTGAAACTGTATGGCTGTTAGTCTCTTCAACACTCCTGAAACTGTGTGCTTGTTAGTCTCTTCAGCCCTCCTGAAACTGTATGGTTGTTAGTCTCTTCAGCCCTCCTGAAACTGTGTGGCTGTTAGCCTCTTCAGCCCTCCTGAAACTGTGTGGCTGTTAGTTTCTTCAGCCCTCCTGAAACTGTGTGGCTGTTAGTCTCTTCAGCCCTCCTGAAACTGTGTGGCTGTTAGTCTCTTCAACACTCCTGAAACTGTGTGGTTGTTAGTCTCTTCAGCCCTCCTGAAACTGTGTGGTTGTTAGTCTCTTCAGCCCTCCTGAAACTGTGTGGCTGTTAGCCTCTTCAGCCCTCCTGAAACTGTGTGGCTGTTAGTCTCGTCTGCCCTCCTGAAACTGTGTTGCTGTTAGTCTCTTCAGCCCTCCTGAAACTGTGTGGTTGTTAGTCTCTTCAGCCCTCCTGAAAACTGTGTGACTGTTAGTCTCTTCAGCCCCCCTGAAACTGTGAGACTGTTAGTCTCTTCAGCCCCCCTGAAACTGTGTGACTGTTAGTCTCTTCAGCCCTCCTGAAACTGTGTGGCTGTTAGTCTCTTCAGCCCTCCTGAAACTGTGTGGCTGTTAGTCTCTTCAGCCCTCCTGAAACTGTGTGGCTGTTAGTCTCTTCAGCCCTCCTGAAACTGTGTGGCTGTTAGTCTCTTCAGCCCTCCTGAAACTGTGTTTGTTAGTCTCTTCAGCCCTCCTGAAACTGTGTTGTTGTTAGTCTCTTCAGCCCTCCTGAAACTGTGAGGTTGTTAGTCTCTTCAGCCCTCCTAAAAACTGTGTGACTGTTAGTCTCTTCAGCCCTCCTGAAACTGTGTGACTGTTAGTCTCTTCAGCCCTCCTGAAACTGTGTGGCTGTTAGTCTCTTCAGCCCTCCTGAAACTGTGTGGCTGTTAGTCTCTTCAACACTCCTGAAACTGTGTGCTTGTTAGTCTCTTCAGCCCTCCTGAAACTGTGTGGTTGTTAGTCTCTTCAGCCCTCCTGAAACTGTGTGGTTGTTAGTCTCTTCAGCCCTCCTGAAATTGTGTGGCTGTTAGCCTCTTCAGCCCTCCTGAAACTGTGTGGCTGTTAGTCTCGTCTGCCCTCCTGAAACTGTGTTGCTGTTAGTCTCTTCAGCCCTCCTGAAACTGTGTGGTTGTTAGTCTCTTCAGCCCTCCTGAAAACTGTGTGACTGTTAGTCTCTTCAGCCCACCTGAAACTGTGTGACTGTTAGTCTCTTCAGCCCCCCTGAAACTGTGTGACTGTTAGTCTCTTCAGCCCTCCTGAAACTGTGTGGCTGTTAGTCTCTTCAGCCCTCCTGAAACTGTGTGGCTGTTAGTCTCTTCAGCCCTCCTGAAACTGTGTGGCTGTTAGTCTCTTCAGCCCTCCTGAAACTGTGTGGTTGTTAGTCTCTTCAGCCCTCCTGAAACTGTGTGGCTGTTAGTCTCTTCAGCCCTCCTGAAACTGTGTTTGTTAGTCTCTTCAGCCCTCCTGAAACTGTGTTGTTGTTAGTCTCTTCAGCCCTCCTGAAACTGTGAGGTTGTTAGTCTCTTCAGCCCTCCTAAAAACTGTGTGACTGTTAGTCTCTTCAGCCCTCCTGAAACTGTGTGACTGTTAGTCTGTTCAGCCCTCCTGAAACTGTGTGGCTGTTAGTCTCTTCAGCCCTCCTGAAACTGTGTGACTGTTAGTCTCTTCAGCCCTCCTGAAACTGTGTGACTGTTAGTCTTTTCAGCCCTCCTGAAACTGTGTGGCTGTTAGTCTCTTCAGCCCTCCTGAAACTGTGAGGTTGTTAGTCTCTTCAGCCCTCCTAAAAACTGTGTGACTGTTAGTCTCTTCAGCCCTCCTGAAACTGTGTGACTGTTAGTCTCTTCAGCCCTCCTGAAACTGTGTGGCTGTTAGTCTCTTCAGCCCTCCTGAAACTGTGAGGTTGTTAGTCTCTTCAGCCCTCCTAAAAACTGTGTGACTGTTAGTCTCTTCAGCCCTCCTGAAACTGTGTGACTGTTAGTCTCTTCAGCCCTCCTGAAACTGTGTGGCTGTTAGTCTCTTCAGCCCTCCTGAAACTGTGTGGCTGTTAGTCTCTTCAACACTCCTGAAACTGTGTGCTTGTTAGTCTCTTCAGCCCTCCTGAAACTGTGTGGTTGTTAGTCTCTTCAGCCCTCCTGAAACTGTGTGGCTGTTAGCCTCTTCAGCCCTCCTGAAACTGTGTTGCTGTTAGTCTCCTCAGCCCTCCTGAAACTGTGTGGCTGTTAGTCTCTTCAGCCCTCCTGAAACTGTGTGGCTGTTAGTCTCTTCAACACTCCTGAAACTGTGTGGTTGTTAGTCTCTTCAGCCCTCCTGAAACTGTGTGGTTGTTAGTCTCTTCAGCCCTCCTGAAACTGTGTGGCTGTTAGCCTCTTCAGCCCTCCTGAAACTGTGTGGCTGTTAGTCTCGTCTGCCCTCCTGAAACTGTGTTGCTGTTAGTCTCTTCAGCCCTCCTGAAACTGTGTGGTTGTTAGTCTCTTCAGCCCTCCTGAAAACTGTGTGACTGTTAGTCTCTTCAGCCCCTCTGAAACTGTGTGACTGTTAGTCTCTTCATTCCTCCTGAAACTGTGTGGCTGTTAGTCTCTTCAGCCCTCCTGAAACTGTGTGGCTGTTAGTCTCTTCAGCCCTCCTGAAACTGTGTGGCTGTTAGTCTCTTCAGCCCTCCTGAAACTGTGTGGTTGTTAGTCTCTTCAGCCCTCCTGAAACTGTGTGGCTGTTAGTCTCTTCAGCCCTGCTGCAACTGTGTGGCTGTTAGTCTCTTCAGCCCTCCTGCAACTGTGTGACTGTTAGTCTCTTCAGCCCTCCTGAAACTGTGTGGTTTTTAGTCTGTTCAGCCCTCCTGAAACTGTGTGGCTGTTAGTCTCTTCAGCCCTCCTGCAACTGTGTGACTGTTAGTCTCTTCAGCCCTCCTGAAACTGTGTGGCTGTTAGTCTCTTCAGCCCTCCTGAAACTGTGTGGCCGTTAGTCTCTTCAACACTCCTGAAACTGTGTGGTTGTTAGTCTCTTCAGCCCTCCTGAAACTGTGTGGTTGTTAGTCTCTTCAGCCCTCCTGAAACTGTGTGGCTGTTAGCCTCTTCAGCCCTCCTGAAACTGTTTGGCTGTTAGTCTCGTCTGCCCTCCTGAAACTGTGTTGCTGTTAGTCTCTTCAGCCCTCCTGAAACTGTGTGGTTGTTAGTCTCTTCAGCCCTCCTGAAACTGTGTGGCTGTTAGTCTCTTCAGCCCTCCTGAAACTGTGTTTGTTAGTCTCTTCAGCCCTCCTGAAACTGTGTTGTTGTTAGTCTCTTCAGCCCTCCTGAAACTGTGAGGTTGTTAGTCTCTTCAGCCCTCCTAAAAACTGTGTGACTGGTAGTCTCTTCAGCCCTCCTGAAACTGTGTGACTGTTAGTCTCTTCAGCCCTCCTGAAACTGTGTGGCTGTTAGTCTCTTCAGCCCTCCTGAAACTGTGTGGCTGTTAGTCTCTTCAACACTCCTGAAACTGTGTGCTTGTTAGTCTCTTCAGCCCTCCTGAAACTGTGTGGTTGTTAGTCTCTTCAGCCCTCCTGAAACTATGTGGCTGTTAGCCTCTTCAGCCCTCCTGAAACTGTGTGGCTGTTAGTCTCCTCAGCCCTCCTGAAACTGTGTGGCTGTTAGTCTCTTCAGCCCTCCTGAAACTGTGTGGCTGTTAGTCTCTTCAACACTCCTGAAACTGTGTGGTTGTTAGTCTCTTCAGCCCTCCTGAAACTGTGTGGTTGTTAGTCTCTTCAGCCCTCCTGAAACTGTGTGGCTGTTAGCCTCTTCAGACCTCCTGAAACTGTGTGGCTGTTAGTCTCTTCAGCCCTCCTGAAACTGTGTTGCTGTTAGTCTCTTCAGCCCTCCTGAAACTGTGTGACTGTTAGTCTCTTCATTCCTCCTGAAACTGTGTGGCTGTTAGTCTCTTCAGCCCTCCTGAAACTGTGTGGCTGTTAGTCTCTTCAGCCCTCCTGAAACTGTGTGGCTGTTAGTCTCTTCAGCCCTCCTGAAACTGTGTGGTTGTTAGTCTCTTCAGCCCTCCTGAAACTGTGTGGCTGTTAGTCTCTTCAGCCCTGCTGCAACTGTGTGGCTGTTAGTCTCTTCAGCCCTCCTGCAACTGTGTGACTGTTAGTCTCTTCAGCCCTCCTGAAACTGTGTGGTTTTTAGTCTGTTCAGCCCTCCTGAAACTGTGTGGTTGTTAGTCTCTTCAGCCCTCCTGAAACTGTGTGGCTGTTAGCCTCTTCAGCCCTCCTGAAACTGTGTGGCTGTTAGTCTCCTCAGCCCTCCTGAAACTGTGTGGCTGTTAGTCTCTTCAGCCCTCCTGAAACTGTGTGGCTGTTAGTCTCTTCAGCCCTCCTGAAACTGTGTGGCTGTTAGTCTCTTCAGCCCTCCTGAAACTGTGTGGCTGTTAGTCTCTTCAACACTCCTGAAACTGTGTGCTTGTTAGTCTCTTCAGCCCTCCTGAAACTGTGTGGTTGTTAGTCTCTTCAGCCCTCCTGAAACTGTGTGGCTGTTAGCCTCTTCAGCCCTCCTGAAACTGTGTGGCTGTTAGTCTCCTCAGCCCTCCTGAAACTGTGTGGCTGTTAGTCTCTTCAGCCCTCCTGAAACTGTGTGGCTGTTAGTCTCTTCAACACTCCTGAAACTGTGTGGTTGTTAGTCTCTTCAGCCCTCCTGAAACTGTGTGGTTGTTAGTCTCTTCAGCCCTCCTGAAACTGTGTGGCTGTTAGCCTCTTCAGCCCTCCTGAAACTGTGTGGCTGTTAGTCTCGTCTGCCCTCCTGAAACTGTGTTGCTGTTAGTCTCTTCAGCCCTCCTGAAACTGTGTGGTTGTTAGTCTCTTCAGCACTCCTGAAAACTGTGTGACTGTTAGTCTCTTCAGCCCCCCTGAAACTGTGTGACTGTTAGTCTCTTCATTCCTCCTGAAACTGTGTGGCTGTTAGTCTCTTCAGCCCTCCTGAAACTGTGTGGCTGTTAGTCTCTTCAGCCCTCCTGAAACTGTGTGGCTGTTAGTCTCTTCAGCCCTCCTGAAACTGTGTGGTTGTTAGTCTCTTCAGCCCTCCTGAAACTGTGTGGCTGTTAGTCTCTTCAGCCCTGCTGCAACTGTGTGGCTGTTAGTCTCTTCAGCCCTCCTGCAACTGTGTGACTGTTAGTCTCTTCAGCCCTCCTGAAACTGTGTGGTTTTTAGTCTGTTCAGCCCTCCTGAAACTGTGTGGTTGTTAGTCTCTTCAGCCCTCCTGAAACTGTGTGGCTGTTAGCCTCTTCAGCCCTCCTGAAACTGTGTGGCTGTTAGTCTCCTCAGCCCTCCTGAAACTGTGTGGCTGTTAGTCTCTTCAGCCCTCCTGAAACTGTGTGGCTGTTAGTCTCTTCAACACTCCTGAAACTGTGTGGTTGTTAGTCTCTTCAGCCCTCCTGAAACTGTGTGGTTGTTAGTCTCTTCAGCCCTCCTGAAACTGTGTGGCTGTTAGCCTCTTCAGCCCTCCTGAAACTGTGTGGCTGTTAGTCTCGTCTGCCCTCCTGAAACTGTGTTGCTGTTAGTCTCTTCAGCCCTCCTGAAACTGTGTGGTTGTTAGTCTCTTCAGCCCTCCTGAAAACTGTGTGACTGTTAGTCTCTTCAGCCCCCCTGAAACTGTGTGACTGTTAGTCTCTTCATTCCTCCTGAAACTGTGTGGCTGTTAGTCTCTTCAGCCCTCCTGAAACTGTGTGGCTGTTAGTCTCTTCAGCCCTCCTGAAACTGTGTGGCTGTTAGTCTCTTCAGCCCTCCTGAAACTGTGTGGTTGTTAGTCTCTTCAGCCCTCCTGAAACTGTGTGGCTGTTAGTCTCTTCAGCCCTGCTGCAACTGTGTGGCTGTTAGTCTCTTCAGCCCTCCTTTAACTGTGTGACTGTTAGTCTCTTCAGCCCTCCTGAAACTGTGTGGTTTTTAGTCTGTTCAGCCCTCCTGAAACTGTGTGGCTGTTAGTCTCTTCAGCCCTCCTGCAACTGTGTGACTGTTAGTCTCTTCAGCCCTCCTGAAACTGTGTGGTTGTTAGTCTCTTCAGCCCTCCTGAAACTGTGTGACTGTTAGTCTCTTCAGCACTCCTGAAACTGTGTGGCTGTTAGTCTCTTCAGCCCTCCTGAAACTGTGTGGTTGTTAGTCTCTTCAGCCCTCCTGAAACTGTGTGGTTGTTAGTCTCTTCAGCCCTCCTGAAACTGTGTGGTTATTACTCTCTTCAGCCCTCCTGAAACTGTGTGGTTGGTAGTCTCTTCAGCCCTCCTGAAACTGTGTGGCTGTTAGCCTCTTCAGCCCTCCTGAAACTGAGTGGCTGTTAGTCTCTTCAGCACTCCTGAAACTGTGTGGCTGTTAGTCTCTTCAGCCCTCCTGAAACTGTGTGACTGTTAGTCTCTTCAGCCCTCCTGAAACTGTGTGGCTGTTAGTCTCTTCAGCCCTCCTGAAACTGTGTTACTGCTATTCTCTTCAGCCCTCCTGAAACTGTGTGGCTGTTAGTCTCTTCAGCCCTCCTGAAACAGTATGGTTATTAGTCTCTTCAGCCCTCCAGAAAATGTGTGGCTGTTAGTCTCTTCAGCCTTCGTGAAACTGTGTGGCTGTTAGTCACTACAGCCCTCCTGAAACTGTGCTGCTGTTAGTCTCTTCAGCCCTCCTGAAACCATGTGGCTGTTAGTCTCTTCAGCCCTCCTGAAACTGTGTGGCTGTTAGTCTCGTCTGCCCTCCTGAAACTGTGTTGCTGTTATTCTCTTCAGCCCTCCTGAAACTGTGTGGTTGTTAGTCTCTTCAGCCCTCCTGAAACTGTGTGGCTGTTAGTCTCTTCAGCCCTCCTGAAACTGTGTGGCTGTTAGTCTCTTCAGCCCTCCTGAAACTGTGTGGCTGTTAGTCTCTTCAGCCCTCCTGAAACTGTGTTTCTGTTAGTCTCTTCAGCCCTCCTGAAACTGTGTGGCTGTTAGTCTCTTCAGCCCTCCTGAAACTGTGTGGCTGTTAGCCTCTTCAGCCCTCCTGAAACTGTGTGGCTGTTAGTCTCTTCAGCCCTCCTGAAACTGTGTTTGTTAGTCTCTTCAGCCCTCCTGAAACTGTGTTGTTGTTAGTCTCTTCAGCCCTCCTGAAACTGTGAGGTTGTTAGTCTCTTCAGCCCTCCTAAAAACTGTGTGACTGTTAGTCTCTTCAGCCCTCCTGAAACAGTGTGACTGTTAGTCTCTTCAGCCCTCCTGAAACTGTGTGGCTGTTAGTCTCTTCAGCCCTCCTGAAACTGTGTGGCTGTTAGTCTCTTCAACACTCCTGAAACTGTGTGCTTGTTAGTCTCTTCAGTCCTAAAAACTGTGTGACTGTTAGTCTCTTCAGCCCTCCTGAAACAGTGTGACTGTTAGTCTCTTCAGCCCTCCTGAAACTGTGTGGCTGTTAGTCTCTTCAGCCCTCCTGAAACTGTGTGGCTGTTAGTCTCTTCAGCCCTCCTGAAACTGTGTTTCTGTTAGTCTCTTCAGCCCTCCTGAAACTGTGTGGCTGTTAGTCTCTTCAGCCCTCCTGAAACTGTGTTGCTGTTAGTCTCTTCAGCCCTCCTGAAACTGTGTGGTTGTTAGTCTCTTCAGCCCTCCTGAAAACTGTGTGACTGTTAGTCTCTTCAGCCCCCCTGAAACTGTGTGACTGTTAGTCTCTTCATTCCTCCTGAAACTGTGTGGCTGTTAGTCTCTTCAGCCCTCCTGAAACTGTGTGGCTGTTAGTCTCTTCAGCCCTCCTGAAACTGTGTGGCTGTTAGTCTCTTCAGCCCTCCTGAAACTGTGTGGCTGTTAGTCTCTTCAGCCCTGCTGCAACTGTGTGGCTGTTAGTCTCTTCAGCCCTCCTGCAACTGTGTGACTGTTAGTCTCTTCAGCCCTCCTGAAACTGTGTGGTTTTTAGTCTGTTCAGCCCTCCTGAAACTGTGTGGCTGTTAGTCTCTTCAGCCCTCCTGCAACTGTGTGACTGTTAGTCTCTTCAGCCCTCCTGAAACTGTGTGGCTGTTAGTCTCTTCAGCCCTCCTGAAACTGTGTGGCCGTTAGTCTCTTCAACACTCCTGAAACTGTGTGGTTGTTAGTCTCTTCAGCCCTCCTGAAACTGTGTGGTTGTTAGTCTCTTCAGCCCTCCTGAAACTGTGTGGCTGTTAGCCTCTTCAGCCCTCCTGAAACTGTGTGGCTGTTAGTCTCGTCTGCCCTCCTGAAACTGTGTTGCTGTTAGTCTCTTCAGCCCTCCTGAAACTGTGTGGTTGTTAGTCTCTTCAGCCCTCCTGAAACTGTGTGGCTGTTAGTCTCTTCAGCCCTCCTGAAACTGTGTTTGTTAGTCTCTTCAGCCCTCCTGAAACTGTGTTGTTGTTAGTCTCTTCAGCCCTCCTGAAACTGTGAGGTTGTTAGTCTCTTCAGCCCTCCTAAAAACTGTGTGACTGGTAGTCTCTTCAGCCCTCCTGAAACTGTGTGACTGTTAGTCTCTTCAGCCCTCCTGAAACTGTGTGGCTGTTAGTCTCTTCAGCCCTCCTGAAACTGTGTGGCTGTTAGTCTCTTCAACACTCCTGAAACTGTGTGCTTGTTAGTCTCTTCAGCCCTCCTGAAACTGTGTGGTTGTTAGTCTCTTCAGCCCTCCTGAAACTGTGTGGCTGTTAGCCTCTTCAGCCCTCCTGAAACTGTGTGGCTGTTAGTCTCCTCAGCCCTCCTGAAACTGTGTGGCTGTTAGTCTCTTCAGCCCTCCTGAAACTGTGTGGCTGTTAGTCTCTTCAACACTCCTGAAACTGTGTGGTTGTTAGTCTCTTCAGCCCTCCTGAAACTGTGTGGTTGTTAGTCTCTTCAGCCCTCCTGAAACTGTGTGGCTGTTAGCCTCTTCAGCCCTCCTGAAACTGTGTGGCTGTTAGTCTCGTCTGCCCTCCTGAAACTGTGTTGCTGTTAGTCTCTTCAGCCCTCCTGAAACTGTGTGGTTGTTAGTCTCTTCAGCCCTCCTGAAAACTGTGTGACTGTTAGTCTCTTCAGCCCCCCTGAAACTGTGTGACTGTTAGTCTCTTCATTCCTCCTGAAACTGTGTGGCTGTTAGTCTCTTCAGCCCTCCTGAAACTGTGTGGCTGTTAGTCTCTTCAGCCCTCCTGAAACTGTGTGGCTGTTAGTCTCTTCAGCCCTCCTGAAACTGTGTGGTTGTTAGTCTCTTCAGCCCTCCTGAAACTGTGTGGCTGTTAGTCTCTTCAGCCCTGCTGCAACTGTGTGGCTGTTAGTCTCTTCAGCCCTCCTGCAACTGTGTGACTGTTAGTCTCTTCAGCCCTCCTGAAACTGTGTGGTTTTTAGTCTGTTCAGCCCTCCTGAAACTGTGTGGCTGTTAGTCTCTTCAGCCCTCCTGCAACTGTGGTACTGTTAGTCTCTTCAGCCCTCCTGAAACTGTGTGGTTGTTAGTCTCTTCAGCACTCCTGAAACTGTGTGGCTGTTAGTCTCTTCAGCCCTCCTGAAACTGTGTGGTTGTTAGTCTCTTCAGCCCTCCTGAAACTGTGTGGTTGTTAGTCTCTTCAGCCCTCCTGAAACTGTGTGGTTGTTAGTCTCTTCAGCCCTCCTTAAACTGTGTGGTTATTACTCTCTTCAGCCCTCCTGAAACTGTGTGGTTGGTAGTCTCTTCAGCCCTCCTGAAACTGAGTGGCTGTTAGTCTCTTCAGCACTCCTGAAACTGTGTGGCTGTTAGTCTCTTCAGCCCTCCTGAAACTGTGTGACTGTTAGTCTCTTCAGCCCTCCTGAAACTGTGTGGTTATTAGTCTCTTCAGCCCTCCAGAAAATGTGTGGCTGTTAGTCTCTTCAGCCCTCCTGAAACAGTATGGTTATTAGTCTCTTCAGCCCTCCAGAAAATGTGTGGCTGTTAGTCTCTTCAGCCTTCGTGAAACTGTGTGGCTGTTAGTCACTACAGCCCTCCTGAAACTGTGCTGCTGTTAGTCTCTTCAGCCCTCCTGAAACCATGTGGCTGTTAGTCTCTTCAGCCCTCCTGAAACTGTGTGGCTGTTAGTCTCGTCTGCCCTCCTGAAACTGTGTTGCTGTTAGTCTCTTCAGCCCTCCTGAAACTGTGTGGTTGTTAGTCTCTTCAGCCCTCCTGAAATTGTGTGGCTGTTAGTCTCTTCAGCCCTCCTGAAACTGTGTGGCTGTTAGTCTCTTCAGCCCTCCTGAAACTGTGTGGCTGTTAGTCTCTTCAGCCCTCCTGAAACTGTGTTTCTGTTAGTCTCTTCAGCCCTCCTGAAACTGTGTGGCTGTTAGTCTCTTCAGCCCTCCTGAAACTGTGTGGCTGTTAGCCTCTTCAGCCCTCCTGAAACTGTGTGGCTGTTAGTCTCTTCAGCCCTCCTGAAACTGTGTTTGTTAGTCTCTTCAGCCCTCCTGAAACTGTGTTGTTGTTAGTCTCTTCAGCCCTCCTGAAACTGTGAGGTTGTTAGTCTCTTCAGCCCTCCTAAAAACTGTGTGACTGTTAGTCTCTTCAGCCCTCCTGAAACAGTGTGACTGTTAGTCTCTTCAGCCCTCCTGAAACTGTGTGGCTGTTAGTCTCTTCAGCCCTCCTGAAACTGTGTGGCTGTTAGTCTCTTCAACACTCCTGAAACTGTGTGCTTGTTAGTCTCTTCAGTCCTAAAAACTGTGTGACTGTTAGTCTCTTCAGCCCTCCTGAAACAGTGTGACTGTTAGTCTCTTCAGCCCTCCTGAAACTGTGTGGCTGTTAGTCTCTTCAGCCCTCCTGAAACTGTGTGGCTGTTAGTCTCTTCAGCCCTCCTGAAACTGTGTTTCTGTTAGTCTCTTCAGCCCTCCTGAAACTGTGTGGCTGTTAGTCTCTTCAGCCCTCCTGAAACTGTGTTGCTGTTAGTCTCTTCAGCCCTCCTGAAACTGTGTGGTTGTTAGTCTCTTCAGCCCTCCTGAAAACTGTGTGACTGTTAGTCTCTTCAGCCCACCTGAAACTGTGTGACTGTTAGTCTCTTCAGCCCCCCTGAAACTGCGTGACTGTTAGTCTCTTCAGCCCTCCTGAAACTGTGTGGCTGTTAGTCTCTTCAGCCCTCCTGAAACTGTGTGGCTGTTAGTCTCTTCAGCCCTACTGAAACTGTGTGGCTGTTAGTCTCTTCAGCCCTCCTGAAACTGTGTGGTTGTTAGTCTCTTCAGCCCTCCTGAAACTGTGTGGCTGTTAGTCTCTTCAGCCCTCCTGAAACTGTGTTTGTTAGTCTCTTCAGCCCTCCTGAAACTGTGTTGTTGTTAGTCTCTTCAGCCCTCCTGAAACTGTGTGACTGTTAGTCTGTTCAGCCCTCCTGAAACTGTGTGGCTGTTAGTCTCTTCAGCCCTCCTGAAACTGTGTGACTGTTAGTCTCTTCAGCCCTCCTGAAACTGTGTGACTGTTAGTCTTTTCAGCCCTCCTGAAACTGTGTGGCTGTTAGTCTCTTCAGCCCTCCGGAAACTGTATGGCTGTTAGTCTCTTCAACACTCCTGAAACTGTGTGCTTGTTAGTCTCTTCAGCCCTCCTGAAACTGTATGGTTGTTAGTCTCTTCAGCCCTCCTGAAACTGTGTGGCTGTTAGCCTCTTCAGCCCTCCTGAAACTGTGTGGCTGTTAGTTTCTTCAGCCCTCCTGAAACTGTGTGGCTGTTAGTCTCTTCAGCCCTCCTGAAACTGTGTGGCTGTTAGTCTCTTCAGCCCTCCTGAAACTGTGTTTGTTAGTCTCTTCAGCCCTCCTGAAACTGTGTTGTTGTTAGTCTCTTCAGCCCTCCTGAAACTGTGAGGTTGTTAGTCTCTTCAGCCCTCCTAAAAACTGTGTGACTGGTAGTCTCTTCAGCCCTCCTGAAACTGTGTGACTGTTAGTCTCTTCAGCCCTCCTGAAACTGTGTGGCTGTTAGTCTCTTCAACACTCCTGAAACTGTGTGGTTGTTAGTCTCTTCAGCCCTCCTGAAACTGTGTGGTTGTTAGTCTCTTCAGCCCTCCTGAAACTGTGTGGCTGTTAGCCTCTTCAGCCCTCCTGAAACTGTGTGGCTGTTAGTCTCGTCTGCCCTCCTGAAACTGTGTTGCTGTTAGTCTCTTCAGCCCTCCTGAAACTGTGTGGTTGTTAGTCTCTTCAGCCCTCCTGAAAACTGTGTGACTGTTAGTCTCTTCAGCCCCCCTGAAACTGTGAGACTGTTAGTCTCTTCAGCCCCCCTGAAACTGTGTGACTGTTAGTCTCTTCAGCCCTCCTGAAACTGTGTGGCTGTTAGTCTCTTCAGCCCTCCTGAAACTGTGTGGCTGATAGTCTCTTCAGCCCTCCTGAAACTGTGTGGCTGTTAG
This sequence comes from Salvelinus fontinalis, assembly GCF_029448725.1. Lineage (NCBI taxonomy): Eukaryota > Metazoa > Chordata > Actinopteri > Salmoniformes > Salmonidae > Salvelinus > Salvelinus fontinalis. The sequence goes on along the minus strand of NW_026602498.1, from coordinate 2,583 downwards.
TCTCTTCAGCCCTCCTGAAACTGTGTGGCTGTTAGTCTCTTCAGCCCTGCTGCAACTGTGTGGCTGTTAGTCTCTTCAGCCCTCCTGCAACTGTGTGACTGTTAGTCTCTTCAGCCCTCCTGAAACTGTGTGGTTTTTAGTCTGTTCAGCCCTCCTGAAACTGTGTGGCTGTTAGTCTCTTCAGCCCTCCTGAAACTGTGTGGCTGTTAGTCTCTTCAGCCCTCCTGAAACTGTGTGGCCGTTAGTCTCTTCAACACTCCTGAAACTGTGTGGTTGTTAGTCTCTTCAGCCCTCCTGAAACTGTGTGGTTGTTAGTCTCTTCAGCCCTCCTGAAACTGTGTGGCTGTTAGCCTCTTCAGCCCTCCTGAAACTGTGTGGCTGTTAGTCTCGTCTGCCCTCCTGAAACTGTGTTGCTGTTAGTCTCTTCAGCCCTCCTGAAACTGTGTGGTTGTTAGTCTCTTCAGCCCTCCTGAAACTGTGTGGCTGTTAGTCTCTTCAGCCCTCCTGAAACTGTGTTTGTTAGTCTCTTCAGCCCTCCTGAAACTGTGTTGTTGTTAGTCTCTTCAGCCCTCCTGAAACTGTGAGGTTGTTAGTCTCTTCAGCCCTCCTAAAAACTGTGTGACTGGTAGTCTCTTCAGCCCTCCTGAAACTGTGTGACTGTTAGTCTCTTCAGCCCTCCTGAAACTGTGTGGCTGTTAGTCTCTTCAGCCCTCCTGAAACTGTGTGGCTGTTAGTCTCTTCAACACTCCTGAAACTGTGTGCTTGTTAGTCTCTTCAGCCCTCCTGAAACTGTGTGGTTGTTAGTCTCTTCAGCCCTCCTGAAACTGTGTGGCTGTTAGCCTCTTCAGCCCTCCTGAAACTGTGTTGCTGTTAGTCTCCTCAGCCCTCCTGAAACTGTGTGGCTGTTAGTCTCTTCAGCCCTCCTGAAACTGTGTGGCTGTTAGTCTCTTCAACACTCCTGAAACTGTGTGGTTGTTAGTCTCTTCAGCCCTCCTGAAACTGTGTGGTTGTTAGTCTCTTCAGCCCTCCTGAAACTGTGTGGCTGTTAGCCTCTTCAGCCCTCCTGAAACTGAGTGGCTGTTAGTCTCGTCTGCCCTCCTGAAACTGTGTTGCTGTTAGTCTCTTCAGCCCTCCTGAAACTGTGTGGTTGTTAGACTCTTCAGCCCTCCTGAAAACTGTGTGACTGTTAGTCTCTTCAGCCCCCCTGAAACTGTGTGACTGTTAGTCTCTTCATTCCTCCTGAAACTGTGTGGCTGTTAGTCTCTTCAGCCCTCCTGAAACTGTGTGGCTGTTAGTCTCTTCAGCCCTCCTGAAACTGTGTGGCTGTTAGTCTCTTCAGCCCTCCTGAAACTGTGTGGTTGTTAGTCTCTTCAGCCCTCCTGAAACTGTGTGGCTGTTAGTCTCTTCAGCCCTGCTGCAACTGTGTGGCTGTTAGTCTCTTCAGCCCTCCTGCAACTGTGTGACTGTTAGTCTCTTCAGCCCTCCTGAAACTGTGTGGTTTTTAGTCTGTTCAGCCCTCCTGAAACTGTGTGGCTGTTAGTCTCTTCAGCCCTCCTGCAACTGTGTGACTGTTAGTCTCTTCAGCCCTCCTGAAACTGTGTGGCTGTTAGTCTCTTCAGCCCTCCTGAAACTGTGTGGCCGTTAGTCTCTTCAACACTCCTGAAACTGTGTGGTTGTTAGTCTCTTCAGCCCTCCTGAAACTGTGTGGTTGTTAGTCTCTTCAGCCCTCCTGAAACTGTGTGGCTGTTAGCCTCTTCAGCCCTCCTGAAACTGTGTGGCTGTTAGTCTCGTCTGCCCTCCTGAAACTGTGTTGCTGTTAGTCTCTTCAGCCCTCCTGAAACTGTGTGGTTGTTAGTCTCTTCAGCCCTCCTGAAACTGTGTGGTTGTTAGTCTCTTCAGCCCTCCTGAAACTGTGTTTGTTAGTCTCTTCAGCCCTCCTGAAACTGTGTTGTTGTTAGTCTCTTCAGCCCTCCTGAAACTGTGAGGTTGTTAGTCTCTTCAGCCCTCCTAAAAACTGTGTGACTGGTAGTCTCTTCAGCCCTCCTGAAACTGTGTGACTGTTAGTCTCTTCAGCCCTCCTGAAACTGTGTGGCTGTTAGTCTCTTCAGCCCTCCTGAAACTGTGTGGCTGTTAGTCTCTTCAACACTCCTGAAACTGTGTGCTTGTTAGTCTCTTCAGCCCTCCTGAAACTGTGTGGTTGTTAGTCTCTTCAGCCCTCCTGAAACTGTGTGGCTGTTAGCCTCTTCAGCCCTCCTGAAACTGTGTGGCTGTTAGTCTCCTCAGCCCTCCTGAAACTGTGTGACTGTTAGTCTCTTCAGCCCTCCTGAAACTGTGTGGCTGTTAGTCTCTTCAACACTCCTGAAACTGTGTGGTTGTTAGTCTCTTCAGCCCTCCTGAAACTGTGTGGTTGTTAGTCTCTTCAGGCCTCCTGAAACTGTGTGGCTGTTAGCCTCTTCAGCCCTCCTGAAACTGTGTGGCTGTTAGTCTCGTCTGCCCTCCTGAAACTGTGTTGCTGTTAGTCTCTTCAGCCCTCCTGAAACTGTGTGGTTGTTAGTCTCTTCAGCCCTCCTGAAAACTGTGTGA
>NW_026602497.1:0-16175 GCF_029448725.1 Salvelinus fontinalis | reverse complement strand
TAGTGGTGGTATAGTACTGTAGTAGTAATGATGATGGTAGTGGTGGTATAGTACTGTAGTAGTAATGATGATGGTAGTGGTGGTATAGTACTGTAGTAGTAATGATGATGGTTGTGGTAGTGGTGGTATAGTACTGTAGTAGTAACGATGATGGTAGTGGTAGTGGTGGTATAGTACTGTAGTAGTAATGAGGATGGTTGTGGTAGTGGTGGTATAGTACTGTAGTAGTAATGATGATGGTAGTGGTGGTATAGTACTGTAGTAGTAATGATGATGGCAGTGGTGGTATAGTACTGTAGTAGTAATGATGATGGTAGTGGTGGTATAGTACTGTAGTAGTAATGATGATGGTTGTGGTGGTATAGTACTGTAGTAGTAATGATGATGGTAGTGGTGGTATAGTACTGTTGTAGTAATGATGATGGTAGTGGTTGTGGTGGTATAGTACTGTAGTAGTAATGATGATGGTAGTGGTGGTATAGTACTGTAGTAGTAATGATGATGGTAGTGGTGGTATAGTACTGTAGTAGTAATGATGATGGTTGTGGTAGTGGTGGTATAGTACTGTAGTAGTAATGATGATGGTAGTGGTGGTATAGTACTGTAGTAGTAATGATGATGGTTGTGGTAGTGGTGGTATAGTACTGTAGTAGTAATGATGATGGTAGTGGTGGTATAGTACTGTAGTAGTAATGATGATGGTAGTGGTGGTATAGTACTGTAGTAGTAATGATGATGGTTGTGGTAGTGGTGGTATAGTACTGTAGTAGTAATGATGATGGTAGTGGTAGTGGTGGTATAGTACTGTAGTAGTAATGATGATGGTAGTGGTGGTATAGTACTGTAGTAGTAATGATGATGGTAGTGGTGGTGGTGGTATAGTACTGTAGTAGTAATGATGATGGTAGTGGTGGTATAGTACTGTAGTAGTAATGATGATGGTTGTGGTAGTGGTGGTATAGTACTGTAGTAGTAATGATGATGGTAGTGGTAGTGGTGGTATAGTACTGTAGTAGTAATGATGATGGTAGTGGTGGTATAGTACTGTAGTAGTAATGATGATGGTTGTGGTAGTGGTGGTATAGTACTGTAGTAGTAATGATGATGGTAGTGGTGGTATAGTACTGTAGTAGTAATGATGATGGTTGTGGTAGTGGTGGTATAGTACTGTAGTAGTAATGATGATGGTTGTGGTAGTGGTGGTATAGTACTGTAGTAGTAATGATGATGGTAGTGGTAGTGGTGGTATAGTACTGTAGTAGTAATGATGATGGTTGTGGTAGTATAGTACTGTAGTAGTAATGATGATGGTAGTGGTAGTGGTGGTATAGTACTATAGTAGTAATGATGATGGTAATGGTAGTGGTGGTATAGTACTGTAGTAGTAATGATGATGGTTGTGGTAGTGGTGGTATAGTACTGTAGTAGTAATGATGATGGTAGTGGTGGTGGTGGTATAGTACTGTAGTAGTAATGATGATGGTTGTGGTGGTATAGTACTGTAGTAGTAATGATGATGGTAGTGGTGGTATTGTACTGTAGTAGTAATGATGATGGTAGTGGTAGTGGTGGTATAGTACTGTAGTAGTAATGATGATGGTAGTGGTGGTATAGTACTGTAGTAGTAATGATGATGGTAGTGGTGGTATAGTACTGTAGTAGTAATGATGATGGTTGTGGTAGTGGTGGTATCGTACTGTAGTAGTAATGATGATGGTAGTGGTAGTGGTGGTATAGTACTGTAGTAGTAATGATGATGGTAGTGGTGGTATAGTACTGTAGTAGTAATGATGATGGTTGTGGTAGTGGTGGTATAGTACTGTAGTAGTAATGATGATGGTAGTGGTAGTGGTGGTATAGTACTGCAGTAGTAATGATGATGGTAGTGGTAGTGGTGGTATAGTACTGTAGTAGTAATGATGATGGTTGTGGTGGTATAGTACTGTAGTAGTAACGATGATGGTAGTGGTAGTGGTGGTATAGTACTGTAGTAGTAATGATGATGGTAGTGGTAGTGGTGGTATAGTACTGTAGTAGTAATGGTGATGGTAGTGGTAGTGGTGGTATAGTACTGTAGTAGTAATGATGATGGTAGTGGTGGTATAGTACTGTAGTAGTAATGATGATGGTTGTGGTGGTATAGTACTGTAGTAGTAATGATGATGGTAGTGGTGGTATAGTACTGTAGTAGTAATGATGATGGTTGTGGTAGTGGTAGTATAGTACTGTAGTAGTAATGGTGATGGTAGTGGTAGTGGTGGTATAGTACTGTAGTAGTAATGGTGATGGTAGTGGTAGTGGTGGTATAGTACTGTAGTAGTAATGATGATGGTTGTGGTGGTATAGTACTGTAGTAGTAATGATGATGGTTGTGGTGGTAGTAGTACTGTAGTAGTAATGATGTTGGTAGTGGTAGTGGTGGTATAGTACTGTAGTAGTAATGATGATGGTTGTGGTAGTAGTAGTACTGTAGTAGTAATGATGTTGGTAGTGGTAGTGGTGGTATAGTACTATAGTAGTAATGATGATGGTAGTGGTGGTATAGTACTGTAGTAGTAATGATGATGGTAGTGGTGGTATAGTACTGTAGTAGTAATGATGATGGTTGTGGTGGTATAGTACTGTAGTAGTAATGAGGATGGTTGTGGTAGTGGTGGTATAGTACTGTAGTAGTAATGATGATGGTTGTGGTGGTATAGTACTGTAGTAGTAATGATGATGGTTGTGGTGGTATAGTACTGTAGTAGTAATGATGATGGTTGTGGTAGTGGTGGTATAGTACTGTAGTAGTAATGATGATGGTAGTGGTAGTGGTGGTATAGTACTGTAGTAGTAATGGTGATGGTAGTGGTAGTGGTAGTATAGTACTCTAGTAGTAATGATGATGGTAGTGGTGGTATAGTACTGTAGTAGTAATGATGATGGTAGTGGTGGTATAGTACTGTAGTAGTAATGATGATGGTAGTGGTGGTATAGTACTGTAGTAGTAATGATGATGGTTGTGGTAGTGGTGGTATAGTACTGTAGTAGTAATGATGATGGTTGTGGTAGTGGTGGTATAGTACTGTAGTAGTAATGATGATGGTAGTGGTGGTATAGTACTGTAGTAGTAATGATGATGGTAGTGGTGGTATAGTTCTGTAGTAGTAATGATGATGGTAGTGGTGGTATAGTACTGTAGTAGTAATGATGATGGTTGTGGTGGTATAGTACTGTAGTAGTAATGATGATGGTTGTGGTAGTGGTGGTATAGTACTGTAGTAGTAATGATGATGGTTGTGGTAGTGGTGGTATAGTACTGTAGTAGTAATGATGATGGTAGTGGTGGTATAGTACTGTAGTAGTAATGATGATGGTAGTGGTGGTGGTGGTATAGTACTGTAGTAGTAATGATGATGGTTGTGGTGGTATAGTACTGTAGTAGTAATGGTGATGGTTGTGGTAGTGGTAGTATAGTACTGTAGTAGTAATGGTGATGGTAGTGGTAGTGGTGGTAGTAGTACTGTAGTAGTAGTGATGATGGTTGTGGTAGTGGTGGTATAGTACTGTAGTAGTAATGATGATGGTAGTGGTAGTGGTGGTATAGCACTGTAGTAGTATTGATGATGGTAGTGGTGGTATAGTACTGTAGTAGTAATGATGATGGTAGTGGTAGTGGTGGTATAGTACTGTAGTAGTAATGATGATGGTTGTGGTAGTGGTGGTATAGTACTGTAGTAGTAATGATGATGGTTGTGGTGGTATAGTACTGTAGCAGTAATGATGATGGTAGTGGTGGTATAGTACTGTAGTAGTAATGATGATGGTTGTGGTGGTATAGTACTGTAGTAGTAATGATGATGGTTGTGGTAGTGGTAGTATAGTACTGTAGTAGTAATGATGATGGTAGTGGTAGTGGTGGTATAGTACTGTAGTAGTAATGATGATGGTTGTGGTAGTGGTGGTATAGTACTGTAGTAGTAATGATGATGGTTGTGGTGGTATAGTACTGTAGTAGTAATGATGATGGTTGTGGTGGTATAGTACTGTAGTAGTAATGGTGATGGTTGTGGTAGTGGTAGTATAGTACTGTAGTAGTAATGGTGATGGTAGTGGTAGTGGTGGTATAGTACTGTAGTAGTAATGATGATGGTTGTGGTAGTGGTGGTATAGTACTGTAGTAGTAATGATGATGGTTGTGGTAGTGGTGGTATAGTACTGTAGTAGTAATGATGATGGTAGTGGTGGTATAGTACTGTAGTAGTAATGATGATGGTAGTGGTGGTATAGTACTGTAGTAGTAATGATGATGGTTGTGGTAGTGGTGGTATAGTACTGTAGTAGTAATGATGATGGTTGTGGTAGTGGTGGTATAGTACTGTAGTAGTAATGATGATGGTTGTGGTGGTATAGTACTATAGTAGTAATGATGATGGTAGTGGTGGTATAGTACTGTAGTAGTAATGATGATGGTTGTGGTGGTATAGTACTGTAGTAGTAATGATGATGGTAGTGGTAGTGGTGGTATAGTACTGTAGTAGTAATGATGATGGTAGTGGTGGTATAGTACTGTAGTAGTAATGATGATGGTAGTGGTGGTATTGTACTGTAGTAGTAATGATGATGGTTGTGGTAGTGGTGGTATAGTACTGTAGTAGTAATGATGATGGTTGTGGTGGTATAGTACTGTAGTAGTAATGATGATGGTTGTGGTAGTGGTGGTATAGTACTGTAGTAGTAATGATGATGGTTGTGGTAGTGGTGGTATAGTACTGTAGTAGTAATGATGATGGTTGTGGTAGTGGTGGTATAGTACTGTAGTAGTAATGATGATGGCTGTGGTAGTATAGTTCTGTAGTAGTAATGGTGATGGTTGTGGTAGTGGTGGTACAGTACTGTAGTAGTAATGATGATGGTTGTGGTGGTATAGTACTGTAGTAGTAATGATGATGGTTGTGGTGGTATAGTACTGTAGTAGTAATGGTGATGGTAGTGGTGGTATAGTACTGTAGTAGTAATGATGATGGTTGTGGTAGTGGTAGTATAGTACTGTAGTAGTAATGATGATGGTTGTGGTAGTGGTGGTATAGTACTGTAGTAGTAATGATGATGGTAGTGGTGGTATAGTACTGTAGTAGTAATGATGATTGTAGTGGTAGTGGTAGTATAGTACTGTAGTAGTAATGATGATGGTTGTGGTTGTGGTGGTATAGTACTGTAGTAGTAATGATGATGGTAGTGGTGGTATAGTACTGTAGTAGTAATGATGATGGTTGTGGTTGTGGTGGTATAGTACTGTAGTAGTAATGATGATGGTGGTGGTGGTATAGTACTGTAGTAGTAGTGATGATGGTAGTGGTGGTATAGTACTGTAGTAGTAATGATGATGGTAGTGGTGGTATAGTACTGTAGTAGTAATGATGATGGTTGTGGTGGTATAGTACTGTAGTAGTAATGATGATGGTTGTGGTAGTGGTGGTATAGTACTGTAGTAGTAATGATGATGGTAGTGGTGGTATAGTACTGTAGTAGTAATGATGATGGTTGTGGTAGTGGTGGTATAGTACTGTAGTAGTAATGATGATGGTAGTGGTGGTATAGTACTGTAGTAGTAATGATGATGGTAGTGGTGGTATAGTACTGTAGTAGTAATGGTGATGGTAGTGGTGGTATAGTACTGTAGTAGTAATGGTGATGGTAGTGGTGGTATAGTACTGTAGTAGTAATGATGATGGTTGTGGTGGTATAGTACTGTAGTAGTAATGGTGATGGTAGTGGTGGTATAGTACTGTAGTAGTAATGATGATGGTAGTGGTGGTATAGTACTGTAGTAGTAATGATGATGGTAGTGGTAGTGGTGGTATAGTACTGTAGTAGTAATGGTGATGGTAGTGGTGGTATAGTACTGTAGTAGTAATGATGATGGTTGTGGTGGTATAGTACTGTAGTAGTAATGATGATGGTAGTGGTAGTGGTGGTATAGTACTGTAGTAGTAATGATGATGGTAGTGGTAGTGGTGGTATAGTACTGTAGTAGTAATGGTGATGGTAGTGGTGGTATAGTACTGTAGTAGTAATGATGATGGTTGTGGTGGTATAGTACTGTAGTAGTAATGATGATGGTAGTGGTGGTATAGTACTGTAGTAGTAATGATGATGGTAGTGGTGGTATAGTACTGTAGTAGTAATGATGATGGTAGTGGTGTTATAGTACTGTAGTAGTAATGATGATGGTAGTGGTGGTGGTGGTATAGTACTGTAGTAGTAATGATGATGGTTGTGGTGGTATAGTACTGTAGTAGTAATGATGATGGTGGTGGTGGTATAGTACTGTAGTAGTAATGATGATGGTAGTGGTGGTATAGTACTGTAGTAGTAATGATGATGGTAGTGGTGGTATAGTACTGTAGTAGTAATGATGATGGTAGTGGTGGTATAGTACTGTAGTAGTAATGATGATGGTTGTGGTAGTGGTGGTATAGTACTGTAGTAGTAATGATGATGGTAGTGGTAGTGGTGGTATAGTACTGTAGTAGTAATGATGATGGTAGTGGTGGTATAGTACTGTAGTAGTAATGATGATGGTAGTGGTGGTATAGTACTGTAGTAGTAATGATGATGGTAGTGGTGGTATAGTACTGTAGTAGTAATGATGATGGTAGTGGTGGTGGTGGTATAGTACTGTAGTAGTAATGATGATGGTAGTGGTGGTATAGTACTGTAGTAGTAATGATGATGGTAGTGGTGGTATAGTACTGTAGTAGTAATGATGATGGTAGTGGTGGTGGTGGTATAGTACTGTAGTAGTAATGATGATGGTAGTGTTGGTATAGTACTGTAGTAGTAATGGTGATGGTTTTGGTAGTGGTGGTATAGTACTGTAGTAGTAATGGTGATGGTAGTGGTAGTGGTGGTATAGTACTGTAGTAGTAATGATGATGGTTGTGGTAGTGGTGGTATAGTACTGTAGTAGTAATGATGATGGTTGTGGTAGTGGTGGTATAGTACTGTAGTAGTAATGATGATGGTTGTGGTAGTGGTGGTATAGTACTGTAGTAGTAATGATGATGGTTGTGGTAGTGGTGGTATAGTACTGTAGTAGTAATGATGATGGTAGTGGTGGTATAGTACTGTAGTAGTAATGATGATGGTAGTGGTAGTGGTGGTATAGTACTGTAGTAGTAATTATGATGGTAGTGGTAGTGGTGGTATAGTACTGTATTAGTAATGATGATGGTTGTGGTGGTATAGTACTGTAGTAGTAATGATGATGGTTGTGGTAGTGGTGGTATAGTACTGTAGTAGTAATGATGATGGTAGTGGTGGTATAGTACTGTAGTAGTAATGATGATGGTAGTGGTAGTATAGTACTGTAGTAGTAATGATGATGGTAGTGGTGGTGGTGGTATAGTACTGTAGTAGTAATGATCATGGTAGTGGTGGTATAGTACTGTAGTAGTAATGATGATGATGGTTGTGGTAGTGGTGGTATAGTACTGTAGTAGTAATGGTGATGGTTGTGGTGGTATAGTACTGTAGTAGTAATGATGATGGTAGTGGTAGTGGTGGTATAGTACTGTAGTAGTAATGGTGATGGTTGTGGTGGTATAGTACTGTAGTAGTAATGATGATGGTAGTGGTGGTATAGTACTGTAGTAGTAATGGTGATGGTTGTGGTAGTGGTGGTATAGTACTGTAGTAGTAATGATGATGGTAGTGGTGGTGGTGGTATAGTACTGTAGTAGTAATGATGATGGTAGTGGTGGTATAGTACTGTAGTAGTAATGATGATGGTTGTGGTAGTGGTGGTATAGTACAGTAGTAGTATTGGTGATGGTTGTGGTGGTATAGTACTGTAGTAGTAATGATGATGGTAGTGGTAGTGGTGGTATAGTACTGTAGTAGTAATGATGATGGTAGTGGTGGTGGTGGTATAGTACTGTAGTAGTAATGATGATGGTAGTGGTGGTGGTGGTATAGTACTGTAGTAGTAATGATGATGGTAGTGGTAGTGGTGGTATAGTACTGTAGTAGTAATGATGATGGTTGTGGTAGTGGTGGTATAGTACTGTAGTAGTAATGATGATGGTTGTGGTAGTGGTGGTATAATACTGTAGTAGTAATGATGATTGTAGTGGTAGTGGTGGTATAGTACTGTAGTAGTAATGATGATGGTTGTGGTAGTGGTGGTATAGTACTGTAGTAGTAATGATGATGGTTGTGGTAGTGGTGGTATAGTACTGTAGTAGTAATGATGATGGTAGTGGTGGTATAGTACTGTAGTAGTAATGATGATGGTAGTGGTGGTATAGTACTGTAGTAGTAATGATGATGGTTGTGGTAGTGGTAGTATAGTACTGTAGTAGTAATGATGATGGTAGTGGTAGTGGTGGTATAGTACTGTAGTAGTAATGATGATGGTAGTGGTAGTGGTGGTATAGTACTGTAGTAGTAATGATGATGGTAGTGGTGGTATAGTACTGTAGTAGTAATGATGATGGTAGTGGTGGTGGTGGTATAGTACTGTAGTAGTAATGATGATGGTAGTGGTGGTATAGTACTGTAGTAGTAATGATGATGGTTGTGGTAGTGGTGGTATAGTACTGTAGTAGTAATGGTGATGGTTGTGGTGGTATAGTACTGTAGTAGTAATGATGATGGTAGTGGTAGTGGTGGTATAGTACTGTAGTAGTAATGATGATGGTAATGGTGGTATAGTACTGTAGTAGTAATGATGATGGTAGTGGTGGTATAGTACTGTAGTAGTAATGGTGATGGTTGTGGTAGTGGTGGTATAGTACTGTAGTAGTAATGATGATGGTAGTGGTGGTGGTGGTATAGTACTGTAGTAGTAATGATGATGGTAGTGGTGGTATAGTACTGTAGTAGTAATGATGATGGTTGTGGTAGTGGTGGTATAGTACAGTAGTAGTAATGGTGATGGTTGTGGTGGTATAGTACTGTAGTAGTAATGATGATGGTAGTGGTAGTGGTGGTATAGTACTGTAGTAGTAATGATGATGGTAGTGGTGGTGGTGGTATAGTACTGTAGTAGTAATGATGATGGTAGTGGTGGTGGTGGTATAGTACTGTAGTAGTAATGATGATGGTAGTGGTAGTGGTGGTATAGTACTGTAGTAGTAATGATGATGGTTGTGGTAGTGGTGGTATAGTACTGTAGTAGTAATGATGATGGTTGTGGTAGTGGTGGTATAATACTGTAGTAGTAATGATGATTGTAGTGGTAGTGGTGGTATAGTACTGTAGTAGTAATGATGATGGTTGTGGTAGTGGTGGTATAGTACTGTAGTAGTAATGATGATGGTTGTGGTAGTGGTGGTATAGTACTGTAGTAGTAATGATGATGGTTGTGGTGGTATAGTACTGTAGTAGTAATGATGATGGTTGTGGTGGTATAGTACTGTAGTAGTAATGATGATTGTAGTGGTGGTATAGTACTGTAGTAGTAATGATGATGGTTGTGGTAGTGGTGGTATAGTACTGTAGTAGTAATGATGATGGTAGTGGTGGTATTGTACTGTAGTAGTAATGATGATGGTAGTGGTAGTGGTGGTATAGTACTGTAGTAGTAATGATGATGGTAGTGGTAGTGGTGGTATAGTACTGTAGTAGTAATGATGATGGTAGTGGTAGTATAGTACTGTAGTAGTAATGATGATGGTAGTGGTGGTATAGTACTGTAGTAGTAATGATGATGGTTGTGGTGGTATAGTACTGTAGTAGTAATGATGATGGTAGTGGTGGTATAGTACTGTAGTAGTAATGATGATGGTAGTGGTGGTATAGTACTGTAGTAGTAATGATGATGGTTGTGGTAGTGGTGGTATAGTACTGTAGTAGTAATGAGGATGGTTGTGGTGGTATAGTACTGTAGTAGTAATGATGATGGTTGTGGTAGTGGTGGTATAGTACTGTAGTAGTAATGATGATGGTTGTGGTGGTATAGTACTGTAGTAGTAATGATGATGGTTGTGGTAGTGGTGGTATAGTACTGTAGTAGTAATGAGGATGGTTGTGGTGGTATAGTACTGTAGTAGTAATGATGATGGTAGTGGTAGTGGTGGTATAGTACTGTAGTAGTAATGATGATGGTTGTGGTGGTATAGTACTGTAGTAGTAATGATGATGGTAGTGGTAGTGGTGGTATAGTACTGTAGTAGTAATGGTGATGGTTGTGGTAGTGGTAGTATAGTACTCTAGTAGTAATGATGATGGTAGTGGTGGTATAGTACTGTAGTAGTAATGATGATGGTTGTGGTAATGGTGGTATAGTACTGTAGTAGTAATGATGATGGTTGTGGTGGTATAGTACTGTAGTAGTAATGGTGATGGTAGTGGTGGTATAGTACTGTTGTAGTAATGATGATGGTTGTGGTTGTGGTGGTATAGTACTGTAGTAGTAATGATGATGGTAGTGGTAGTGGTGGTATAGTACTGTAGTAGTAATGGTGATGGTAGTGGTGGTATAGTACTGTAGTAGTAATGATGATGGTTGTGGTAGTGGTGGTATAGTACTGTAGTAGTAATGATGATGGTAGTGGTGGTATAGTACTGTAGTAGTAATGATGATGGTAGTGGTAGTGGTGGTATAGTACTGTAGTAGTAATGATGATGGTAGTGGTAGTGGTGGTATAGTACTATAGTAGTAATGATGATGGTAGTGGTGGTATAGTACTGTAGTAGTAATGATGATGGTAGTGGTGGTATAGTACTGTAGTAGTAATGATGATGGTAGTGGTAGTGGTGGTATAGTACTGTAGTAGTAATGATGATGGTAGTGGTGGTAGTAGTACTGTAGTAGTAATGATGATGGTAGTGGTGGTAGTAGTACTGTAGTAGTAATGATGATGGTAGTGGTGGTATAGTACTGTAGTAGTAATGATGATGGTTGTGGTAGTGGTGGTATAGTACTGTAGTAGTAATGATGATGGTAGTGGTGGTATAGTACTGTAGTAGTAATGATGATGGTAGTGGTGGTGGTGGTATAGTACTGTAGTAGTAATGATGATGGTAGTGGTAGTGGTGGTATAGTACTGTAGTAGTAATGATGATGGTAGTGGTGGTATAGTACTGTAGTAGTAATGATGATGGTAGTGGTGGTATAGTACTGTAGTAGTAATGATGATGGTTGTGGTAGTGGTGGTATAGTACTGTAGTAGTAATGATGATGGTTGTGGTAGTGGTGGTATAGTACTGTAGTAGTAATGATGATGGTAGTGGTAGTGGTGGTATAGTACTGTAGTAGTAATGATGATGGTAGTGGTGGTATAGTACTGTAGTAGTAATGATGATGGTTGTGGTAGTGTCGGTATAGTACTGTAGTAGTAATGATGATGGTAGTGGTGGTATAGTACTGTAGTAGTAATGATGATGGTAGTGGTGGTATAGTACTGTAGTAGTAATGATGATGGTAGTGGTGGTATAGTACTGTAGTAGTAATGATGATGGTTGTGGTGGTGGTGGTATAGTACTGTATTAGTAATGATGATGGTTGTGGTAGTGGTGGTATAGTACTGTAGTAGTAATGATGATGGTAGTGGTTGTGGTGGTATAGTACTGTAGTAGTAATGATGATGGTAGTGGTGGTATAGTACTGTAGTAGTAATGATGATGGTAGTGGTGGTATAGTACTGTAGTAGTAATGATGATGGTAGTGGTTGTGGTGGTATAGTACTGTAGTAGTAATGATGATGGTTGTGGTAGTGGTGGTATAGTACTGTAGTAGTAATGATGATGGTGGTGGTGGTATAGTACTGTAGTAGTAATGATGATGGTTGTGGTGGTATAGTACTGTAGTAGTAATGATGATGGTAGTGGTAGTGGTGGTATAGTACTGTAGTAGTAATGATGATGGTTGTGGTGGTATAGTACTGTAGTAGTAATGATGATGGTAGTGGTGGTATAGTACTGTAGTAGTAATGATGATGGTAGTGGTAGTGGTGGTATAGTACTGTAGTAGTAATGATGATGGTAGTGGTGGTATTGTACTGTAGTAGTAATGATGATGGTAGTGGTAGTGGTGGTATAGTACTGTAGTAGTAATGATGATGGTAGTGGTGGTATAGTACTGTAGTAGTAATGATGATGGTAGTGGTGGTATAGTACTGTAGTGTTAATGATGATGGTTGTGGTGGTGGTGGTATAGTACTGTAGTAGTAATGATGATGGTAGTGGTAGTGGTGGTATAGTACTGTAGTAGTAATGATGATGGTAGTGGTGGTATAGTACTGTAGTAGTACTGATTATGGTTGTGGTAGTGGTGGTATAGTACTGTAGTAGTAATGATGATGGTAGTGGTGGTATAGTACTGTAGTAGTAATGAGGATGGTTGTGGTGGTATAGTACTGTAGTAGTAATGATGATGGTTGTGGTAGTGTTGGTATAGTACTGTAGTAGTAATGGTGACGGTTGTGGTAGTGGTGGTATAGTACTGTAGTAGTAATGAGGATGGTTGTGGTGGTATAGTACTGTAGTAGTAATGATGATGGCAGTGGTGGTATAGTACTGTAGTAGTAATGATGTTGGTAGTGGTGGTGGTGGTATAGTACTATAGTAGTAATGATGATGGTAGTGGTGGTATAGTACTGTAGTAGTAATGATGATGGTTGTGGTAGTGGTAGTATAGTACTGTAGTAGTAATGATGATGGTAGTGGTGGTATAGTACTGTAGTAGTAATGATGATTGTAGTGGTGGTATAGTACTGTAGTAGTAATGATGATGGTAGTGGTGGTATAGTACTGTAGTAGTAATGATGATGGTAGTGGTGGTATAGTACTGTACTAGTAATGATGATGGTAGTGGTAGTGGTAGTATAGTACTGTAGTAGTAATGATGATGGTAGTGGTAGTGGTGGTATAGTACTGTAGTAGTAATGATGATGGTAGTGGTGGTATAGTACTGTAGTAGTAATGATGATGGTTGTGGTAGTGGCGGTATAGTACTGTAGTAGTAATGATGATGGTTGTGGTAGTGGTGGTATAGTACTGTAGTAGTAATGATGATGGTAGTGGTAGTGGTGGTATAGTACTGTAGTAGTAATGATGATGGTAGTGGTGGTATAGTACTGTAGTAGTAATGATGATGGTAGTGGTGGTATAGTACTGTAGTAGTAATGATGATGGTTGTGGTAGTGGTGGTATAGTACTGTAGTAGTAATGATGATGGTTGTGGTAGTGGTGGTATAGTACTGTAGTAGTAATGATGATGGTAGTGGTAGTGGTGGTATAGTACTGTAGTAATGATGATGATGGTTGTGGTAGTGGTGGTATAGTACTGTAGTAGTAATGATGATGGTAGTGGTGGTATAGTACTGTAGTAGTAATGATGATGGTAGTGGTGGTATAGTACTGTAGTAGTAATGATGATGGTTGTGGTGGTATAGTACTGTAGTAGTAATGATGATGGTTGTGGTAGTGGTAGTATAGTACTGTAGTAGTAATGATGATGGTAGTGGTAGTGGTGGTATAGTACTGTAGTAGTAATGATGATGGTTGTGGTAGTGGTGGTATAGTACTGTAGTAGTAATGATGATGGTTGTGGTGGTATAGTACTGTAGTAGTAATGATGATGGTTGTGGTGGTATAGTACTGTAGTAGTAATGGTGATGGTTGTGGTAGTGGTAGTATAGTACTGTAGTAGTAATGGTGATGGTAGTGGTAGTGGTGGTATAGTACTGTAGTAGTAATGATGATGGTTGTGGTAGTGGTAGTATAGTACTGTAGTAGTAATGATGATGGTAGTGGTGGTATAGTACTGTAGTAGTAATGATGATGGTTGTGGTAGTGGCGGTATAGTACTGTAGTAGTAATGATGATGGTTGTGGTAGTGGTGGTATAGTACTGTAGTAGTAATGATGATGGTAGTGGTGGTATAGTACTGTAGTAGTAATGATGATGGTTGTGGTAGTGGTGGTATAGTACTGTAGTAGTAATGATGATGGTTGTGGTAGTGGTGGTATAGTACTGTAGTAGTAATGATGATGGTTGTGGTAGTGGTGGTATAGTACTGTAGTAGTAATGATGATGGTAGTGGTGGTGGTATAGTACTGTAGTAGTAATGATGATGGTAGTGGTTGTATAGTTCTGTAGTAGTAATGGTGATGGTTGTGGTAGTGGTGGTATAGTATTGTAGTAGTAATGATGATGGTAGTGGTGGTATAGTACTGTAGTAGTAATGATGATGGTTGTGGTGGTATAGTACTGTAGTAGTAATGATGATGGTAGTGGTGGTATTGTACTGTAGTAGTAATGATGATGGTTGTGGTAGTGGTGGTATAGTACTGTAGTAGTAATGATGATGGTTGTGGTGATATAGTACTGTAGTAGTAATGATGATGGTTGTGGTAGTGGTGGTATAGTACTGTAGTAGTAATGATGATTGTAGTGGTAGTGGTGGTATAGTACTGTAGTAGTAATGCTGATGGTAGTGGTGGTGTAGTACTGTAGTAGTAATGATGATGGTAGTGGTGGTAGTAGTACTGTAGTAGTAATGATGATGGTTGTGGTAGTGGTGGTATAGTACTGTAGTAGTAATGATGATGGTTGTGGTAGTGGTGGTATAGTACTGTAGTAGTAATGATGATGGTAGTGGTTGTATAGTACTGCAGTAGTAATGATGATGGTTGTGGTAGTGGTGGTATAGTACTGTAGTAGTAATGATGATGGTAGTGGTAGTGGTGGTATAGTACTGTAGTAGTAATGATGATGATAGTGGTAGTGGTGGTATAGTACTGTAGTAGTAATGATGATGGTTGTGATAGTGGTGGTATAGTACTGTAGTAGTAATGATGATGGTAGTGGTGGTATAGTACTGTAGTAGTAATGATGATGGTTGTGGTGGTATAGTACTGTAGTAGTAATGATGATGGTTTTGGTGGTGGTGGTATAGTACTATAGTAGTAATGATGATGGTAGTGGTGGTATAGTACTGTAGTAGTAATGATGATGGTTGTGGTAGTGGTGGTATAGTACTGTAGTAGTAATGATGATGGTAGTGGTGGTGGTGGTATAGTACTGTAGTAGTAATGATGATGGTAGTGGTAGTATAGTACTGTAGTAGTAATGATGATGGTAGTGGTGGTATAGTACTGTAGTAGTAATGATGATGGTTGTGGTGGTATAGTACTGTAGTAGTAATGATGATGGTTTTGGTGGTGGTGGTATAGTACTATAGTAGTAATGATGATGGTAGTGGTGGTATAGTACTGTAGTAGTAATGATGATGGTTGTGGTAGTGGTGGTATAGTACTGTAGTAGTAATGATGATGGTTGTGGTAGTGGTGGTATAGTACTGTAGTAGTAATGATGATGGTTGTGGTAGTGGTGGTATAGTACTGTAGTAGTAATGATGATGGTAGTGGTGGTGGTGGTATAGTACTGTAGTAGTAATGGTGATGGTAGTGGTGGTATAGTACTGTAGTAGTAATGATGATGGTTGTGGTTGTGGTGGTATAGTACTGTAGTAGTAATGGTGATGGTAGTGGTAGTGGTGGTATAGTACTGTAGTAGTAATGATGATGGTAGTGGTGGTGGTGGTATAGTACTGTAGTAGTAATGGTGATGGTAGTGGTGGTATAGTACTGTAGTAGTAATGATGATGGTAGTGGTGGTATAGTACTGTAGTAGTAATGATGATGGTTGTGGTTGTGGTGGTATAGTACTGTAGTAGTAATGATGATGGTTGTGGTAGTGGTGGTATAGTACTGTAGTAGTAATGATGATGGTAGTGGTGGTATAGTACTGTAGTAGTAATGATGATGGTTGTGGTGGTATAGTACTGTAGTAGTAATGATGATGGTAGTGGTGGTATAGTACTGTAGTAGTAATGATGATGGTGGTGGTGGTATAGTACTGTAGTAGTAATGGTGATGGTAGTGGTGGTATAGTACTGTAGTAGTAATGATGATGGTAGTGGTTGTGGTGGTATAGTACTGTAGTAGTAATGATGATGGTAGTGGTAGTGGTGGTATAGTACTGTAGTAGTAATGATGATGGTAGTGGTGGTATAGTACTGTAGTAGTAATGATGATGGTAGTGGTGGTATAGTACTGTAGTAGTAATGATGATGGTTGTGGTGGTATAGTACTGTAGTAGTAATGATGATGGTAGTGGTGGTATAGTACTGTAGTAGTAATGATGATGGTAGTGGTGGTATAGTACTGTAGTAGTAATGATGA
>NW_026602496.1:0-16198 GCF_029448725.1 Salvelinus fontinalis | reverse complement strand
AGGCTACCTGCTGGTTACTGGTCCAACGCTCTAACCACTAGGCTACCTGCTGGTTACTGTCCCAAAACTCTAACCACTAGGCTACCTGCTGGTTACTGTCCCTACGCTCTAACCACTAGGCTACCTGCTGGTTACTGGTTCAACACTCTAACCACTAGGCTACCTGCTGGTTACTGGCCCAACGCTCTAACCACAAGGCTACCTGCTGGTTACTGGCCCAACACTCTAACCACTAGGCTACCTGCTGGTTACTGGTCCAACGCTCTAACCACTAGGCTACCTGCTGGTTACTGGCCCAAAACTCTAACCACTAGGCTACCTGCTGGTTACTGTCCCTACGCTCTAACCACTAGGCTACCTGCTGGTTACTGGCCCAACGCTCTAACCACTAGGCTACCTGCTGGTTACTGGCCCAACGCTCTAACCACTAGGCTACCTGCTGGTTACTGGCCCAACGCTCTAACCACTAGGCTACCTGCTGGTTACTGGCCCAACACTCTAACCACTAGGCTACCTGCTGGTTACTGGTTCAACACTCTAACCACTAGGCTACCTGCTGGTTACTGGTCCAACACTCTAAACACTAGGCTACCTGCTGGTTACTGGTCCAACGCTCTAACCACTAGGCTACCTGCTGGTTACTGGCCCAACGCTCTAACCACTAGGCTACCTGCTGGTTACTGGCCCAACGCTCTAACCACAAGGCTACCTGCTGGTTACTGGCCCAACACTCTAACCACTAGGCTACCTGCTGGTTACTGGTCCAACGCTCTAACCACTAGGCTATCTGCTGGTTACTGGCCCAAAACTCTAACCACTAGGCTAACAGCTGGTTACTGTCCCTACGCTCTAACCACTAGGCTACCTGCTGGTTACTGGCCCAACGCTCTAACCACTAGGCTACCTGCTGGTTACTGGCCCAACGCTCTAACCACTAGGCTACCTGCTGGTTACTGGCCCAACGCTCTAACCACTAGGCTACCTGCTGGTTACTGGCCTAACACTCTAACCACTAGGCTACCTGCTGGTTACTGGTTCAACACTCTAACCACTAGGCTACCTGCTGGTTACTGGTCCAACACTCTAACCACTAGGCTACCTGCTGGTTACTGGTCCAACGCTCTAACCACTAGGCTACCTGCTGGTTACTGGCCCAACGCTCTAACCACTAGGCTACCTGCTGGTTACTGGCCCAACGCTCTAACCACTAGGCTACCTGCTGGTTACTGGTTCAACACTCTAACCACTAGGCTACCTGCTGGTTACTGGCCCAACACTCTAACCACAAGGCTACCTGCTGGTTACTGGCCCAACACTCTAACCACTAAGCTACCTGCTGGTTACTGGTCCAACGCTCTAACCACTAGGCTACCTGCTGGTTACTGGCCCAACGCTCTAACCACTAGGCTACCTGCTGGTTACTGGCCCAACGCTCTAACCACTAGGCTACCTGCTGGTTACTGGCCTAACACTCTAACCACTAGGCTACCTGCTGGTTACTGGTTCAACACTCTAACCACTAGGCTACCTGCTGGTTACTGGTCCAACACTCTAACCACTAGGCTACCTGCTGGTTACTGGTCCAACGCTCTAACCACTAGGCTACCTGCTGGTTACTGGCCCAACGCTCTAACCACTAGGCTACCTGCTGGTTACTGGCCCAACGCTCTAACCACTAGGCTACCTGCTGGTTACTGGTTCAACACTCTAACCACTAGGCTACCTGCTGGTTACTGGCCCAACACTCTAACCACAAGGCTACCTGCTGGTTACTGGCCCAACACTCTAACCACTAAGCTACCTGCTGGTTACTGGTCCAACGCTCTAACCACTAGGCTACCTGCTGGTTACTGGCCCAAAACTCTAACCACTAGGCTACCTGCTGGTTACTGTCCCTACGCTCTAACCACTAGGCTACCTGCTGGTTACTGGCCCAACGCTCTAACCACTAGGCTACCTGCTGGTTACTGGCCCAACGCTCTAACCACTAGGCTACCTGCTGGTTACTGGCCCAACGCTCTAACCACTAGGCTACCTGCTGGTTACTGGCCCAACACTCTAACCACTAGGCTACCTGCTGGTTACTGGCCCAACGCTCTAACCACTAGGCTACCTGCTGGTTACTGGCCCAACGCTCTAACCACTAGGCTACCTGCTGGTTACTGGCCCAATACTCTAACCACTAGGCTACCTGCTGGTTACTGGCCCAACACTCTAACCACTAGGCTACCTGCTGGTTACTGGCCCAATACTCTAACCACTAGGCTACCTGCTGGTTACTGTCCCAACACTCTAGCCACTAGGCTACCTGCTGGTTACTAGCCCAACACTCTAACCACTAGGCTACCTGCTGGTTACTGGCCCAACGCTCTAACCACTAGGCTACCTGCTGGTTACTGGCCCAACGCTCTAACCACTAGCCTACCTGCTGGTTACTGGCCCAACGCTCTAACCACTAGGCTACCTGCTGGTTACTGGCCCAACGCTCTAACCACTAGGCTACCTGCTGGTTATTGGCCCAACGCTCTAACCACTAGGCTACCTGCCCCCTCCTGGTGAACAGAGATAGAGCCTGATACTTGTTCCTGTTTCTCCCTTCCTCCTTCCCATGGCCCATGTCTGTTCACAGTGCTCCGGTCTGAGAAGGAATTCCACGATGCAGCGAAGAGGAACGACACGGACAAAATGCGGGAGCTGATAAAGAAAGGAGTGGACATCAAGGCCAAAAACAAAGTGAGTGCATGTACGGGATTGGAGAGCATACACACACAGTCACAGTCGTTGATAGATACACACACATATGCACGCACGCACACACACATCCACACTTACACACACTAGTTTACCACTGTCAGTTGAATACGGATGCTATGCATGTTTTTCATGATAATGACTATTGTTGTGTTGAAACCTGACTGAAAGTGAGTTCACAAGAACTTCTACTAATTCCACAAAAATCGTATACTAAGCTGTACTAATTCCCATTAGTAAAGCACAGTGCAGATACCCAGGAAGGATCTGACAGAGTCAGTGCCAGTCAGACAGTGCTTTAGCAGCTGCCGTTTGTGCTTTTCAGAAAAGGAAACCGGCATCTTGTTGTCCCAGGAAAAGGATATGACCCGGATTTCACCTCACTGTGGGGAAATAACACCCTCAGACTTGTTTCTCTTGGCTAGCATGGCCCAAGGTTTCACCGCCAGGTCGTTAACTGTTTCTCCCTCAATGTTCTTGCAAATAAGTTGCATAATAAAAGTGTTTAGGTTTTTTTTGCAGTAAAATATAGCATGCGACTTGTGTTTTCTTCTCTGTGTCTTAATGAACTGAATGACCCTGCAGGGATCATTACAGTATGAAGCTGTCTATGTGGTTATCTAGTGGGAGTATATTGACCTAGACTTTACATAACCTTTCAAAGCTGTTACTGCATCTGCTCCAGTGGAAAGGGAGAGAGCTGTTGTCTACCTCTTCTTTATCTGCATGCACAGGTCCACTGCAGATAAACCACCTGTCATACCTACATTATTGTTGTGTTTATTTCATTCTGATTCGGAGTCAGAACACTTTATTGTCCTACATTGGCCGCTTTGGTTTGCGGCTGTAACACAACAATATGAAAGAACAGCTACACACTAAAAACACATCAAAAGCATTTCACATTCAAATGTATTTCGCCGTCCCATCGATCTGTTCTGCTGTTGTTACTCTCTCCTCTCTATCATGTTGTTTCTCTCTCCTCTCTATCATGTTGTTTCTCTCTCCTCTCTATCATGTTGTTTCTCTCTCCTCTCTATCATGTGGTTTCTCTCTCCTCTCTATCATGTTGTTTCTCTCTCCTCTCTATCATGTTGTTTCTCTCTCCTCTCTATCATGTTGTTTCTCTCTCCTCTCTATCATGTTGTTTCTCTCTTCTCTATCATGTTGTTTCTCTCTTCTCTCTATCATGTTGTTTCTCTCTCTCCTCTCTATCATGTTGTTTCTCTCTCTCCTCTCTATCATGTTGTTTCTCTCTCCTCTCTATCATGTTGTCTCTCTCTCCTCTCTATCATGTTGTTACTCTCTCCTCTCTATCATGTTGTTTCTCTCTCCTCTCTATCATGTTGTTTCTCTCTCTCCTCTCTATCATGTTGTTTCTCTCTCTCCTCTCTATCATGTTGTTTCTCTCTCCTCTCTATCATGTTGTTTCTCTCTCCTCTCTATCATGTTGTTTCTCTCTCCTTTCTATCATGTTGTTTCTCTCTCCTCTCTATCATGTTGTTTCTCTCTCCTCTCTATCATGTTGTTACTCTCTCCTCTCTATCATGTTGTTTCTCTCTCCTCTCTATCATGTTGTTTCTCTCTCCTCTCTATCATGTTGTTTCTCTCTCCTCTCTATCATGTTGTTTCTCTCTCCTTTCTATCATGTTGTTTCTCTCTCCTCTCTATCATGTTGTTTCTCTCTCCTTTCTATCATGTTGTTTCTCTCTCCTCTCTATCATGTTGTTTCTCTCTCCTCTCTATCATGTTGTTTCTCTCTCCTCTCTATCATGTTGTTTCTCTCTCCTCTCTATCATGTTGTTTCTCTCTCCTCTCTATCATGTTGTTTCTCTCTCCTCTCTATCATGTTGTTTCTCTCTCCTTTCTATCATGTTGTTTCTCTCTCCTCTCTATCATGTTGTTTCTCTCTCCTTTCTATCATGTTGTTTCTCTCTCCTCTCTATCATGTTGTTTCTCTCTCCTTTCTATCATGTTGTTTCTCTCTCCTCTCTATCATGTTGTTTCTCTCTCCTCTCTATCATGTTGTTTCTCTCTCCTCTCTATCATGTTGTTTCTCTCTCCTCTCTATCATGTTGTTTCTCTCTCCTCTCTATCATGTTGTTTCTCTCTCCTTTCTATCATGTTGTTTCTCTCTCCTCTCTATCATGTTGTTTCTCTCTCCTTTCTATCATGTTGTTTCTCTCTCCTCTCTATCATGTTGTTTCTCTCTCCTCTCTATCATGTTGTTTCTCTCTCCTCTCTATCATGTTGTTTCTCTCTCCTCTCTATCATGTTGTTTCTCTCTCTCCTCTCTATCATGTTGTTTCTCTCTCCTCTCTATCATGTTGTTTCTCTCTCTCCTCTCTATCATGTTGTTTCTCTCTCCTTTCTATCATGTTGTTTCTCTCTCTCCTCTCTATCATGTTGTTTCTCTCTCCTTTCTATCATGTTGTTTCTCTCTATCATGTTGTTTCTCTCTCCTCTCTATCATGTTGTTTCTCTCTCCTCTCTATCATGTTGTTTCTCTCTCCTCTCTATCATGTTGTTTCTCTCTCCTCTCTATCATGTTGTTTCTCTCTCCTTTCTATCATGTTGTTTCTCTCTCCTCTCTATCATGTTGTTTCTCTCTCCTTTCTATCATGTTGTTTCTCTCTCCTCTCTATCATGTTGTTTCTCTCTCTCCTCTCTATCATGTTGTTTCTCTCTCCTTTCTATCATGTTGTTTCTCTCTCCTCTCTATCATGTTGTTTCTCTCTCCTCTCTATCATGTTGTTTCTCTCTATCATGTTGTTTCTCTCTCCTCTCTATCATGTTGTTTCTCTCTCCTCTCTATCATGTTGTTTCTCTCTTCTCTCTATCATGTGGTTTCTCTCTCCTCTCTATCATGTTGTTTCTCTCTCTCCTCTCTATCATGTTGTTTCTCTCTCTCCTCTCTATCATGTTGTTTCTCTCTATCATGTTGTTTCTCTCTCCTCTCTATCATGTTGTTTCTCTCTTCTCTCTATCATGTGGTTTCTCTCTCCTCTCTATCATGTTGTTTCTCTCTCTCCTCTCTATCATGTTGTTTCTCACTCTCCTCTCTATCATGTTGTTTCTCTCTCCTCTCTATCATGTTGTTTCTCTCTCCTCTCTATCATGTTGTTTCTCTCTCTCCTCTCTATCATGTTGTTTCTCTCTCCTTTCTATCATGTTGTTTCTCTCTCCTCTCTATCATGTTGTTTCTCTCTCCTCTCTATCATGTTGTTTCTCTCTCCTCTCTATCATGTTGTTTCTCTCTCCTCTCTATCATGTTGTTTCTCTCTCCTCTCTATCATGTTGTCTCTCTCCTCTCTATCATGTTGTTACTCTCTCCTCTCTATCATGTTGTTTCTCTCTTCTCTCTATCATGTGGTTTCTCTCTATCATGTTGTTTCTCTCTTCTCTCTATCATGTTGTTCTCTCTCTCTATCATGTTGTTTCTCTCTCTCCTCTCTATCATGTTGTTTCTCTCTCTCCTCTCTATCATGTTGTTTCTCTCTCCTCTCTATCATGTTGTTTCTCTCTCTCCTCTCTATCATGTTGTTTCTCTCTCTCCTTTCTATCATGTTGTTTCTCTCTCCTCTCTATCATGTTGTTTCTCTCTCTCCTTTCTATCATGTTGTTTCTCTCTCCTCTCTATCATGTTGTTTCTCTCTCTCCTCTCTATCATGTTGTTTCTCTCTCCTCTCTATCATGTTGTTTCTCTCTCTCCTCTCTATCATGTTGTTTCTCTCTCTCCTCTCTATCATGTTGTTTCTCTCTCTCCTCTCTATCATGTTGTTTCTCTCTCCTCTCTATCATGTTGTTTCTCTCTCTCCTCTCTATCATGTTGTTTCTCTCTCTCCTTTCTATCATGTTGTTTCTCTCTCCTCTCTATCATGTTGTTTCTCTCTCCTCTCTATCATGTTGTTTCTCTCTCCTCTCTATCATGTTGTTTCTCTCTCCTCTCTATCATGTTGTTTCTCTCTCCTCTCTATCATGTTGTTTCTCTCTCCTCTCTATCATGTTGTTTCTCTCTCCTTTCTATCATGTTGTTTCTCTCTCCTCTCTATCATGTTGTTTCTCTCTCCTCTCTATCATGTTGTTTCTCTCTCCTCTCTATCATGTTGTTTCTCTCTCCTCTCTATCATGTTGTTTCTCTCTCCTCTCTATCATGTTGTTTCTCTCTCCTTTCTATCATGTTGTTTCTCTCTCCTCTCTATCATGTTGTTTCTCTCTCCTCTCTATCATGTTGTTTCTCTCTCCTCTCTATCATGTTGTTTCTCTCTCCTCTCTATCATGTTGTTTCTCTCTCTCCTCTCTATCATGTTGTTTCTCTCTCTCCTCTCTATCATGTTGTTTCTCTCTATCATGTTGTTTCTCTCTCCTCTCTATCATGTTGTTTCTCTCTTCTCTCTATCATGTGGTTTCTCTCTCCTCTCTATCATGTTGTTTCTCTCTCTCCTCTCTATCATGTTGTTTCTCTCTCCTCTCTATCATGTTGTTTCTCTCTCCTCTCTATCATGTTGTTTCTCTCTCCTCTCTATCATGTTGTTTCTCTCTCCTTTCTATCATGTTGTTTCTCTCTCCTCTCTATCATGTTGTTTCTCTCTCCTTTCTATCATGTTGTTTCTCTCTCCTCTCTATCATGTTGTTTCTCTCTCTCCTCTCTATCATGTTGTTTCTCTCTCCTTTCTATCATGTTGTTTCTCTCTCCTCTCTATCATGTTGTTTCTCTCTCCTCTCTATCATGTTGTTTCTCTCTATCATGTTGTTTCTCTCTCCTCTCTATCATGTTGTTTCTCTCTCCTCTCTATCATGTTGTTTCTCTCTTCTCTCTATCATGTGGTTTCTCTCTCCTCTCTATCATGTTGTTTCTCTCTCTCCTCTCTATCATGTTGTTTCTCTCTCTCCTCTCTATCATGTTGTTTCTCTCTATCATGTTGTTTCTCTCTCCTCTCTATCATGTTGTTTCTCTCTTCTCTCTATCATGTGGTTTCTCTCTCCTCTCTATCATGTTGTTTCTCTCTCTCCTCTCTATCATGTTGTTTCTCACTCTCCTCTCTATCATGTTGTTTCTCTCTCCTCTCTATCATGTTGTTTCTCTCTCCTCTCTATCATGTTGTTTCTCTCTCTCCTCTCTATCATGTTGTTTCTCTCTCCTTTCTATCATGTTGTTTCTCTCTCCTCTCTATCATGTTGTTTCTCTCTCCTCTCTATCATGTTGTTTCTCTCTCCTTTCTATCATGTTGTTTCTCTCTCCTCTCTATCATGTTGTTTCTCTCTCCTCTCTATCATGTTGTCTCTCTCCTCTCTATCATGTTGTTACTCTCTCCTCTCTATCATGTTGTTTCTCTCTTCTCTCTATCATGTGGTTTCTCTCTATCATGTTGTTTCTCTCTTCTCTCTATCATGTTGTTTCTCTCTATCATGTTGTTTCTCTCTCTCCTCTCTATCATGTTGTTTCTCTCTCTCCTCTCTATCATGTTGTTTCTCTCTCCTCTCTATCATGTTGTTTCTCTCTCTCCTCTCTATCATGTTGTTTCTCTCTCTCCTTTCTATCATGTTGTTTCTCTCTCCTCTCTATCATGTTGTTTCTCTCTCTCCTTTCTATCATGTTGTTTCTCTCTCCTCTCTATCATGTTGTTTCTCTCTCTCCTCTCTATCATGTTGTTTCTCTCTCCTCTCTATCATGTTGTTTCTCTCTCTCCTCTCTATCATGTTGTTTCTCTCTCTCCTCTCTATCATGTTGTTTCTCTCTCTCCTCTCTATCATGTTGTTTCTCTCTCCTCTCTATCATGTTGTTTCTCTCTCTCCTCTCTATCATGTTGTTTCTCTCTCTCCTTTCTATCATGTTGTTTCTCTCTCCTCTCTATCATGTTGTTTCTCTCTCTCCTCTCTATCATGTTGTTTCTCTCTCCTCTCTATCATGTTGTTTCTCTCTCCTCTCTATCATGTTGTTTCTCTCTCCTCTCTATCATGTTGTTTCTCTCTCCTTTCTATCATGTTGTTTCTCTCTCCTTTCTATCATGTTGTTTCTCTCTCTCCTCTCTATCATGTTGTTTCTCTCTCCTCTCTATCATGTTGTTTCTCTCTCCTCTCTATCATGTTGTTTCTCTCTCCTCTCTATCATGTTGTTTCTCTCTCCTTTCTATCATGTTGTTTCTCTCTCCTCTCTATCATGTTGTTTCTCTCTCCTCTCTATCATGTTGTTTCTCTCTTCTCTCTATCATGTGGTTTCTCTCTCCTCTCTATCATGTTGTTTCTCTCTCTCCTCTCTATCATGTTGTTTCTCTCTCTCCTCTCTATCATGTTGTTTCTCTCTATCATGTTGTTTCTCTCTCCTCTCTATCATGTTGTTTCTCTCTTCTCTCTATCATGTGGTTTCTCTCTCCTCTCTATCATGTTGTTTCTCTCTCTCCTCTCTATCATGTTGTTTCTCTCTCTCCTCTCTATCATGTTGTTTCTCTCTCCTCTCTATCATGTTGTTTCTCTCTCCTCTCTATCATGTTGTTTCTCTCTCTCCTCTCTATCATGTTGTTTCTCTCTCCTCTCTATCATGTTGTTTCTCTCTCCTTTCTATCATGTTGTTTCTCTCTCCTCTCTATCATGTTGTTTCTCTCTCCTCTCTATCATGTTGTTTCTCTCTCCTCTCTATCATGTTGTTTCTCTCTCCTCTCTATCATGTTGTTTCTCTCTCCTCTCTATCATGTTGTTTCTCTCTCCTCTCTATCATGTTGTTTCTCTCTCCTCTCTATCATGTTGTTTCTCTCTCTCCTCTCTATCATGTTGTTTCTCTCTCCTCTCTATCATGTTGTTTCTCTCTCCTCTCTATCATGTTGTTTCTCTCTCCTCTCTATCATGTTGTTTCTCTCTCCTCTCTATCATGTTGTTTCTCTCTCCTTTCTATCATGTTGTTTCTCTCTCCTCTCTATCATGTTGTTTCTCTCTCCTCTCTATCATGTTGTTTCTCTCTCCTCTCTATCATGTTGTTCTCTCTCCTCTCTATCATGTTGTTTCTCTCTCCTCTCTATCATGTTGTTTCTCTCTCCTCTCTATCATGTTGTTTCTCTCTCTCTCTATCATGTGGTTTCTCTCTATCATGTTGTTTCTCTCTTCTCTCTATCATGTTGTTTCTCTCTATCATGTTGTTTCTCTCTCCTTCTATCATGTTGTTTCTCTCTCCTCTCTATCATGTTGTTCTCTCTCTCCTCTCTATCATGTTGTTTCTCTCTCCTCTCTATCATGTTGTTTCTCTCTCTCCTCTCTATCATGTTGTTTCTCTCTCCTCTCTATCATGTTGTTTCTCTCTCTCCTCTCTATCATGTTGTTTCTCTCTCCTCTCTATCATGTTGTTTCTCTCTCCTCTCTATCATGTTGTTTCTCTCTCCTCTCTATCATGTTGTTTCTCTCTCCTCTCTATCATGTTGTTTCTCTCTCCTCTCTATCATGTTGTTTCTCTCTCCTCTCTATCATGTTGTTTCCTCTCTCTATCATGTTGTTTCTCTCTCCTCTCTATCATGTTGTTTCTCTCTCCTCTCTATCATGTTGTTTCTCTCTCCTCTCTATCATGTTGTTTCTCTCTCCTCTCTATCATGTTGTTTCTCTCTCCTCTCTATCATGTTGTTTCTCTCTCCTCTCTATCATGTTGTTTCTCTCTCCTCTCTATCATGTTATTTCTCTCTTCTCTATCATGTTGTTTCTCTCTCCTCTCTATCATGTTGTTTCTCTCTCTATCATGTTGTTTCTCTCTCCTCTCTATCATGTTGTTTCTCTCTCCTCTCTATCATGTTGTTTCTCTCTCCTCTCTATCATGTTGTTTCTCTCTCTCCTCTCTATCATGTTGTTTCTCTCTCCTCTCTATCATGTTGTTTCTCTCTCCTCTCTATCATGTTGTTTCTCTCTCCTCTCTATCATGTTGTTTCTCTCTCCTCTCTATCATGTTGTTTCTCTCTCTATCATGTTGTTTCTCTCTCCTCTATCATGTTGTTTCTCTCTCCTCTCTATCATGTTGTTTCTCTCTCCTCTCTATCATGTTGTTTCTCTCTCCTCTCTATCATGTTGTTTCTCTCTCCTCTCTATCATGTTGTTTCTCTCTCCTCTCTATCATGTTGTTTCTCTCTCCTCTCTATCATGTTGTTTCTCTCTCTCTATCATGTTGTTTCTCTCTCCTCTCTATCATGTTGTTTCTCTCTCCTCTCTATCATGTTGTTTCTCTCTCCTCTCTATCATGTTGTTTCTCTCTCCTCTCTATCATGTTGTTTCTCTCTCCTCTCTATCATGTTGTTTCTCTCTCTCCTCTCTATCATGTTGTTTCTCTCTCCTCTCTATCATGTTGTTTCTCTCTCCTCTCTATCATGTTGTTTCTCTCTCCTCTCTATCATGTTGTTTCTCTCTCCTCTCTATCATGTTGTTTCTCTCTCCTCTCTATCATGTTGTTTCTCTCTCCTCTCTATCATGTTGTTTCTCTCTCCTCTCTATCATGTTGTTTCTCTCTCCTCTCTATCATGTTGTTTCTCTCTCCTCTCTATCATGTTGTTTCCTCTCTCCTCTCTATCATGTTGTTTCTCTCTCCTCTCTATCATGTTGTTTCTCTCTCCTCTCTATCATGTTGTTTCTCTCTCCTCTCTATCATGTTGTTTCTCTCTCCTCTCTATCATGTTGTTTCTCTCTCCTCTCTATCATGTTGTTTCTCTCTCCTCTCTATCATGTTGTTTCTCTCTCCTCTCTATCATGTTGTTTCTCTCTCCTCTCTATCATGTTGTTTCTCTCTCCTCTCTATCATGTTGTTTCTCTCTCCTCTCTATCATGTTGTTTCTCTCTCCTCTCTATCATGTTGTTTCTCTCTCCTCTCTATCATGTTGTTTCTCTCTCCTCTCTATCATGTTGTTTCTCTCTCCTCTCTATCATGTTGTTTCTCTCTCCTCTCTATCATGTTGTTTCTCTCTCCTCTCTATCATGTTGTTTCTCTCTCCTCTCTATCATGTTGTTTCTCTCTCCTCTCTATCATGTTGTTTCTCTCTCCTCTCTATCATGTTGTTTCTCTCTCCTCTCTATCATGTTGTTTCTCTCTCCTCTCTATCATGTTGTTTCTCTCTCCTCTCTATCATGTTGTTTCTCTCTCTCCTCTCTATCATGTTGTTTCTCTCTCCTCTCTATCATGTTGTTTCTCTCTCCTCTCTATCATGTTGTTTCTCTCTCCTCTCTATCATGTTGTTTCTCTCTCCTCTCTATCATGTTGTTTCTCTCTATCATGTTGTTTCTCTCTCCTCTCTATCATGTTGTTTCTCTCTCCTCTCTATCATGTTGTTTCTCTCTCCTCTCTATCATGTTGTTTCTCTCTCTCCTCTCTATCATGTTGTTTCTCTCTCCTCTCTATCATGTTGTTTCTCTCTCCTCTCTATCATGTTGTTTCTCTCTCCTCTCTATCATGTTGTTTCTCTCTCCTCTCTATCATGTTGTTTCTCTCTCCTCTCTATCATGTTGTTTCTCTCTCCTCTCTATCATGTTGTTTCTCTCTCCTCTCTATCATGTTGTTTCTCTCTCCTCTCTATCATGTTGTTTCTCTCTCCTCTCTATCATGTTGTTTCTCTCTCCTCTCTATCATGTTGTTTCTCTCTCTCCTCTCTATCATGTTGTTTCTCTCTATCATGTTGTTTCTCTCTCCTCTCTATCATGTTGTTTCTCTCTCCTCTCTATCATGTTGTTTCTCTCTCTCCTCTCTATCATGTTGTTTCTCTCTCCTCTATCATGTTGTTTCTCTCTCCTCTCTATCATGTTGTTTCTCTCTCCTCTCTATCATGTTGTTTCTCTCTCCTCTCTATCATGTTGTTTCTCTCTCCTCTCTATCATGTTGTTTCTCTCTCCTCTCTATCATGTTGTTTCTCTCTCCTTTCTATCATGTTGTTTCTCTCTCCTCTCTATCATGTTGTTTCTCTCTATCATGTTGTTTCTCTCTCCTCTCTATCATGTTGTTTCTCTCTCTCCTCTCTATCATGTTGTTTCTCTCTCCTCTCTATCATGTTGTTTCTCTCTCCTCTCTATCATGTTGTTTCTCTCTCTCCTCTCTATCATGTTGTTTCTCTCTCCTCTCTATCATGTTGTTTCTCTCTCTCTTTCTATCATGTTGTTTCTCTCTCCTCTCTATCATGTTGTTCTCTCTCTCCTCTCTATCATGTTGTTTCTCTCTCCTCTCTATCATGTTGTTTCTCTCTCCTCTCTATCATGTTGTTTCTCTCTCCTCTCTATCATGTTGTTTCTCTCTCCTCTCTATCATGTTGTTTCTCTCTCCTCTCTATCATGTTGTTTCTCTCTCCTCTCTATCATGTTGTTTCTCTCTCCTCTCTATCATGTTGTTTCTCTCTCCTCTCTATCATGTTGTTTCTCTCTCTCCTCTCTATCATGTTGTTTCTCTCTCCTCTCTATCATGTTGTTTCTCTCTCCTCTCTATCATGTTGTTTCTCTCTCCTCTCTATCATGTTGTTTCTCTCTCCTCTCTATCATGTTGTTTCTCTCTCCTCTCTATCATGTTGTTTCTCTCTCCTCTCTATCATGTTGTTTCTCTCTCCTCTCTATCATGTTGTTTCTCTCTCCTCTCTATCATGTTGTTTCTCTCTCCTCTCTATCATGTTGTTTCTCTCTCCTCTCTATCATGTTGTTTCTCTCTCCTCTCTATCATGTTGTTTCTCTCTCCTCTCTATCATGTTGTTTCTCTCTCCTCTCTATCATGTTGTTTCTCTCTCCTCTCTATCATGTTGTTTCTCTCTCCTCTCTATCATGTTGTTTCTCTCTCCTCTCTATCATGTTGTTTCTCTCTCCTCTCTATCATGTTGTTTCTCTCTCCTCTCTATCATGTTGTTTCTCTCTCCTCTCTATCATGTTGTTTCTCTCTCCTCTCTATCATGTTGTTTCTCTCTCCTCTCTATCATGTTGTTTCTCTCTCCTCTCTATCATGTTGTTTCTCTCTCCTCTCTATCATGTTGTTTCTCTCTCCTCTCTATCATGTTGTTTCTCTCTCCTCTCTATCATGTTGTTTCTCTCTCCTCTCTATCATGTTGTTTCTCTCTCCTCTCTATCATGTTGTTTCTCTCTCCTCTCTATCATGTTGTTTCTCTCCTCTCTATCATGTTGTTTCTCTCTCCTCTCTATCATGTTGTTTCTCTCTCCTCTCTATCATGTTGTTTCTCTCTCCTCTCTATCATGTTGTTTCTCTCTCCTCTCTATCATGTTGTTTCTCTCTCCTCTCTATCATGTTGTTTCTCTCTCCTTTCTATCATGTTGTTTCTCTCTCCTCTCTATCATGTTGTTTCTCTCTCCTCTCTATCATGTTGTTTCTCTCTCCTCTCTATCATGTTGTTTCTCTCTCCTCTCTATCATGTTGTTTCTCTCTCCTCTCTATCATGTTGTTTCTCTCTCCTCTCTATCATGTTGTTTCTCTCTCCCTCTCTATCATGTTGTTTCTCTCTCCTCTCTATCATGTTGTTTCTCTCTCCTCTCTATCATGTTGTTTCTCTCTCCTCTCTATCATGTTGTTTCTCTCTCCTCTCTATCATGTTGTTTCTCTCTCCTTTCTATCATGTTGTTTCTCTCTCCTTTCTATCATGTTGTTTCTCTCTCCTCTCTATCATGTTGTTTCTCTCTCCTCTCTATCATGTTGTTTCTCTCTCCTCTCTATCATGTTGTTTCTCTCTCCTCTCTATCATGTTGTTTCTCTCTCCTCTCTATCATGTTGTTTCTCTCTCCTCTCTATCATGTTGTTTCTCTCTATCATGTTGTTTCTCTCTCCTCTCTATCATGTTGTTTCTCTCTCCTCTCTATCATGTTGTTTCTCTCTCCTCTCTATCATGTTGTTTCTCTCTCCTCTCTATCATGTTGTTTCTCTCTCCTCTCTATCATGTTGTTTCTCTCTCCTCTCTATCATGTTGTTTCTCTCTCCTCTCTATCATGTTGTTTCTCTCTCCTCTCTATCATGTTGTTTCTCTCTCCTCTCTATCATGTTGTTTCTCTCTCCTTTCTATCATGTTGTTTCTCTCTCCTCTCTATCATGTTGTTTCTCTCTCCTCTCTATCATGTTGTTTCTCTCTCCTCTCTATCATGTTGTTTCTCTCTCCTCTCTATCATGTTGTTTCTCTCTCCTTTCTATCATGTTGTTTCTCTCTCCTCTCTATCATGTTGTTTCTCTCTCCTTTCTATCATGTTGTTTCTCTCTCCTCTCTATCATGTTGTTTCTCTCTCCTCTCTATCATGTTGTTTCTCTCTCCTTTCTATCATGTTGTTTCTCTCTCCTCTCTATCATGTTGTTTCTCTCTCCTTTCTATCATGTTGTTTCTCTCTCCTCTCTATCATGTTGTTTCTCTCTCCTCTCTATCATGTTGTTTCTCTCTCCTCTCTATCATGTTGTTTCTCTCTCCTCTCTATCATGTTGTTTCTCTCTCTCCTCTCTATCATGTTGTTTCTCTCTCTCCTCTCTATCATGTTGTTTCTCTCTCCTCTCTATCATGTTGTTTCTCTCTCCTCTCTATCATGTTGTTTCTCTCTCCTCTCTATCATGTTGTTTCTCTCTCTCTTCTCTATCAAGTTGTTTCTCTCTCCTCTCTATCATGTTGTTACTCTCTCTCCTCTCTATCATGTTGTTTCTCTCTCCTCTCTATCATGTTGTTTCTCTCTCCTTTCTATCATGTTGTTTCTCTCTCCTCTCTATCATGTTGTTTCTCTCTCCTTTCTATCATGTTGTTTCTCTCTCCTCTCTATCATGTTGTTTCTCTCTCCTTTCTATCATGTTGTTTCTCTCTCCTCTCTATCATGTTGTTTCTCTCTCCTCTCTATCATGTTGTTTCTCTCTCCTCTCTATCATGTTGTTTCTCTCTATCATGTTGTTTCTCTCTCCTTTCTATCATGTTGTTTCTCTCCTTTCTATCATGTTGTTTCTCTCTCCTCTCTATCATGTTGTTTCTCTCCTCTCTATCATGTTGTTTCTCTCTCCTTTCTATCATGTTGTTTCTCTCCTCTCTATCATGTTGTTTCTCTCCTCTCTATCATGTTGTTTCTCTCTATCATGTTGTTTCTCTCTCCTCTCTATCATGTTGTTTCTCTCTCCTCTCTATCATGTTGTTTCTCTCTCTCCTTTCTATCATGTTGTTTCTCTCTCCTCTCTATCATGTTGTTTCTCTCTTCTCTCTATCATGTTGTTTCTCTCTCCTTTCTATCATGTTGTTTCTCTCTCCTCTCTATCATGTTGTTTCTCTCTCCTCTCTATCATGTTGTTTCTCTCTCTCCTTTCTATCATGTTGTTTCTCTCTCCTCTCTATCATGTTGTTTCTCTCTCCTTTCTATCATGTTGTTTCTCTCTCCTCTCTATCATGTTGTTTCTCTCTCCTCTCTATCATGTTGTTTCTCTCTATCATGTTGTTTCTCTCTCCTCTCTATCATGTTGTTTCTCTCTCCTCTCTATCATGTTGTTTCTCTCTCT
>NW_026602495.1:0-16212 GCF_029448725.1 Salvelinus fontinalis | reverse complement strand
GCTAGTGTAGCGTGGTTCGTTCTGCGTTGTGTAATTCTTAATGAAGACGCTGCCACAACTGATGGTCTGCTCGTTGAAATCTTTTTATTTGCCCTGCACACGAAGAGACAACACACACGTTACCCTTGGTGCAGTCACAGCTCTCCGGCACCTTGCTAGCCGAGGGTCAGACAAAAGAGCGCCAAAAGGAATTAACAGGTGCTGCGTGCACACTCGCTGCACAACAGCATATACAAGTAAAACTATACAGAACATAATTCTGACAAAATAAAAGACATACCTGCACACGAAGAGACAACACACACGTTACCCTTGGTGCAGTCACAGCTCTCCGGCACCTGCGCGAGCACATGTACACTCACTCAACCACTGTCACAAGTACTTAGAAGTTACAACAGATACCCCAGTCAGTGAGCTCTGTGAAACTTGTTAACATAAATTCCTACACTGTCCACACTATAACAAACGTATGGTTGCAAAACAGTACATTGTATAACCTTATGACGGTTCCATATTAAACAGTTTCGGAGCCAAGGACAACATACCTTGCTAGCCGAGGGTCAGGCAAAAGAGAACGATAAAGTGGTATGGGGATACAGATAACCCGCGATGGGCCAAACCAAAGTATACAAAACTTTTACAATCACTTGTATGTACAATATTGGTATGAAAAAGTGTTTGTACACCAAATAAAAACATTAGCTATGCAGCTGTAATTAAATAAAAAAATACACTGAATTATTATTATTATTATCAGATTATTAACATCCCCTCTTGACCTGGCCTATTTGAATTGGTCCTTGTGTGCAATTTGGTGCGTAATCTAGGGGAACAACATCACACTGCTACACTAGCAACAACAACGTGGTTTTCACTGTACCCTGCAGTTACATATGCATACATGTTACTTAGAAACTCCTTCTATCTAAGCCATTGTTATTGTACCATAAAACGTCAATTGTTAACCTGGGCGTTTATTTTCTTATATCACTGAACACAACAGGTGCTTATTACAGACAGGCTTTTTATGCCAGGTGTCTATTTCCTTAATGTACACAGCTTTTGCTAATTTGCATACCGATATTTAATTGTTTAATTCCAGCTCTCACTTCCAGCATTTTTATAAATTTCTTCATTTTCTGCAATAATGTGTTGTCATTTACACACTGTTACGTTTATTTTGTCTTAGTATGGCACTATTTTCGATTTGTTTTCTTATTTTCCTTGACAGAATCGTTATTTTCCTCTTTGACCGTGCATTGTCGTCAGCATTTTCGTCAGTTCTTTTTTCGCCAATGGATGGCGATCGGACGATTTCTGGGGGTTTGTACTCGTAAAGTTGTTGACTGTTTTTGTACTTGCCAGTTATCTTGCAGTTCTCAGCTGTTGCAGGCAATGACTAGCAGTTTCTTACTGGCGATAAAAACGGTTGATTGCTGAAATGTGTGCCATTGCCAGGCTACGGACAGGCTACGGACAGGCAGCTATTTCAGACCGCGTTTAGCTGAAGTTTTACGGTAATACAAAGAGGATATTGTAAGCAAATTGTTCCCGGAGGTCAGGGTTGGCATGTCCGTTATTTCCCTGTGATGTTTGTGTGTGTTGAGAGAGAACTGCAGCAGGCAGCTTAGTCTAAGGGTCTCGGGGGCTGCGTGAGTGGAAATTTGAAATGGAAGTTATGGAACTGCCTCGAGTGATTCTGTTGTGGGGAAGAATCCTCAATGAAACTTACATTAAATGTGGAGAATGACACATTTGCAACTGTTGCCAATCAAGTAGCCTATTAATTGATATGCCATTGTAGGCTACTGTAGAAAATCATTTGACAAAATAAATATGTTGAAATTACTATATCGCTGGAGTCAATGGAAATCAATTTGTGCCACTTGTGTAGCCTACTTGGAGCTGGCATGCAGATTTCATAAGTAGCTTATAACTTCAGTTTATTGTTGTTGTTGCCTTGTGTTATTATGCAGTTATTAATTGCCATTAGTTCATTAAATTGTAAGTTATCAAAGCTCTATCGCAATTGTCATCAATTGTTAGAATGCATTAGATTGACGGTAACAGTCAGTCAGATTAGGCTACAGGTAAACAAACACTGGCTGTTGTTGACAAGCATATTCAGTTCATACACATATTATTCATATTTAATTCAGTGATTGAAATGATGACCTCATCCCCAGTAGCTTATTCCAGCAGGCTATTGGTTAACACAAGCACCTGTCTGTGGGGCTGCTCTGGTGTTTACCTGGGTTTAAAGGATGTATCTATAATTATGTACATGTGCTAAATGGATTTATTTACAATTATAAACCGGGTTCGAGCCCTGAATGCTGGTTGGCTGAAAGCCATGCTATATCAGACCATATACCAAAGGTATGAAAAAACACTTATTTTTACTGTTCTAATTACGTTGGTAACCAGTTTATAATAGCAATAAGGCACCCAGGGGGTTTGTGGTAGATGGCCAATATACCACAGCCAAAGACTGCATCCAGGCATTTGGCGTTGCATCATGCTTAAGAACAGCCCTTAGCCGTGGTATATTGGCCATATACCACACCCCCCCAGGCCTTATTGATTAATAATAGGATCCCTGTCTTATAAGAGTTGATTGTTTATCTTGTCATTATTGTACTGTCGCGTATTGTTTATATGGTCTGTCTTTGAGTTTAATATTGACATCCATTGATGGAAAATAATCTGGTGAGTTTAATAAGGGCAAATTAAATTTTCTCTTGGGACATATTCAAATTCCTTTATTATATCATGTTATAGTTTACAATAAATATTATTTGGATGAAAACCTAACTTTGCTTCTAACGTCATTACAAGTTACGTGAATATTCCTTCTTAATTGGGTCGATAACGTTATGGAAAAAGGGTTTATTGCTGTGGGAAATAAAGGTTGGACTAGTTTTCAGGCCTTTTAGGTTGGTTTTGAGTAGTCAAAGGTCTGGGAATTTTTCTAGACCTGGCAACCCTGCCGGAGGGCCTATTTTTAAAGGATTTTTAAAATGTTACCTATATTTAACTAGGCAAGTCAGTTAAGAACACATTCTTATTTTTAATGACGGCCTAGGAACAGTGGGTTAACTAACTTGTTCAGGGGCAGAATGACAGATTTTTACCTTGTCAGCTCGGGGATTCGATCTTGCAACCTTTCGGTTACTAGTTCAACGCTAGTCCAATGTTCTGGTGTTTACCTGGGTTTAAAGGTTTGTCTTCAGGTTTTCCAGGCTTCAGCACATCACTCAGGGAAAAGCCTCTGGACTGGTATTTCGGTTCCTGCCAGAAGCATCCACATCTGGGCCTGGTCTTCACAATGAGTGAGAGGAGATTCAGTTTACCAGAGCTGTCGTTCAGACTGGACACAGGGATCAGGGTACCGTTAGAATCTACTTCCTTCAACATGGATTTTACGGCATTGGAAATCATGATGGTGGTGGATCGTGTTTCTGGCTGCAGCAGATGACAAAGACACAAATGACAAAGACGTCTAAGAAACAAAACTAGGATGAACACATGAACACTCAATACAACATCTTCTGAAGAGCATTCTAAATACATTTCACAGTTGACAAGACACTCAATAATGCAAACACAATCTCTTTGAAAGGTTCACTTTCCCTGGGAAAAGAGTGGATCAGAACAGAGTAGCATTGCTTTAGACATGACAGGAAAGGATATAAACAGGATATCATTTCAGTCAAAAATGTTGGTCATTCAATACAATTTTTTTCCTGATCGCAACACTACATGAGCTTCAATACCTGGTTCCCACTGCTTCCTCTGGGTCCTTATGACTTAGAGATACGTTATTAAGAATGAGATACGAGTATGTCTGAAATGCATTAGCTAAGAGTTCATTACATACTAGTAGGAGGAGGAGTCTCTTAATCTTAACCCCTTCCTGGGAAACTGTCCTGTTAGACTCTTACATTCCTGATCTTCACTTCTGTTTTATTTCATGAGAAAATAACTTCACTAGAAGCAGGCAGAACTACATGCCACATTACTGGGAAGTATATTCCGTTTTGATGTGTTGTCATCCTCATAGCAGTGAAGCGGTGTTGGGGAGTAGTTCTTACATGTAATAGCTCAGTAACTCATCCACTTTCACTTTCACGTTCTTCAGGCTACGGAAGCACAGCGTCGTCTTTACACTGCTGCTACTCGCTGTTTGTTATCTATGCACAGTCACTTTACCTCTACCTACATGTACAAATTACCTCAACTAACCTATACCCCCACTATTGACTCTGTACCGGTACACCCTGTATATAGCCTCGTTATTGTTATTTTATTGTGTTACTTTTTAATAATTTTTTAACTTTAGTTTATTCGGTAAACATTTTCTTAATTCTTTCTTGAACTGCATTGTTGGTTAAGGGCTTGTAAGTAAGCATTTCACTGTAAGTCCACACCTGTTTTGTATTTGGTGCATGTAAGGAATAAAGTTTGATTTGATGAGGAATGTTTACTTAAAGGCCCTGTACACACTGAAGGTGAAGAACTCATAATGCACAACACATTTGATAAAACTGTTTTGATAGAACAGAGTGTTTCTGCACAAACAGTGTTGTGGAGACGTTGCACAATGGTCGTGTGAAATATTTTGTGTAGATGAACTCTGTTATAGCACAAGAATATCAGTATTAGCCGACTGTATTTTAAGGCTCCAGAGTGGCGCAGTGGTCTAAGGCACTGTATCTCAATGCTAGAGGCAAAACTGCAGACCCTGGTTTGATCCTGGGCTGTATCACAACCGTCCGTGATCGGGAGTCCCATAGGGCAGCGCACAAATGGCCCAGCATCGTCCGGGTTAGGGGAGGCCGGGGTAGGCTGTCATTGCCAATAAGAATTTGTTCTTAACTGATATGCCTAGTTAAAAAAAGGTGAAATATTACTTTTATTTTTTAAAGTATCATTCACAACCTTTGTGTCCAATGTGTGGTAAATCAGTTGTCCAACCTGATTGTGTACGGGGCCTAACTGTTACTACAGGGTCAGAAAGTCACATCCATATACTTCACCACTGTACTGTAGGAGAGTCCAACACCAACAGACAGCTATCAGTTCCAAAGTGCAATAACAGTTCTCAAGGTCAAGTTTTAGTTTCAGTTTGAACAAATCCCAGGAGCCTTGCAGTAATAACACACACAGCATAGGGTTTCTGATGACAACATGTCTACGTTGTTCAATCACTGTGAATCAGACATCACAGGACCATCATACTGACTCCACATATTGGGGATGTTATCTCTGAGTAAAGAATCATTATTAAAAAGAACAACATCTTAATCACCCTGGTATTCTAGACATCAAGATGACCAGGGTGCTGGACTTCCTCTTTGTTTTAATACGTATACTTTTTGAACCTGGTAACACAGTAATGTGAGAAAGATTACAATTTCAAATGTTTATAAAATAATAACAGACTTGTTTTTGGGACATGATTCTGGTGAACAGTATTTTGAGCAGGATTCTGTTTATGTTGTTGCCATACGGGTCACTTGACAATGCAAAACATGTAGGACTCCTCTCACCCCCCAAAAATGTATCTAATTTAACTGTACTGTCTATAAAAATATGAATGTGTATATGTGAACAGTGTGTAAATAGTATTTTTGTTGTCTTTCCAATATACACTGAGTATACCAAACATTTGAGACACCTTCCTAATATTGAGTTGTACCCCTTAGAACAGCCTCAATTCGTTGAGGCATGGACTCTACAAGGTGTCCAAAGCGTTCCACAGGGTGTAACGGTCCTGACCTGTTTTATGTTGTTTTTTGTATGTGTTTAGGTCAGGGCATGTGTTTTGGGTGGGCAGTCTATGTTATCTGTTTCTATGTTGGTTTTGGTTGCCTGGTATGGCTCTTAATTAGAGGCAGGTGTTTTGCGTTCTCCTCTAATTAAGAGTCATATTTAGGTAGGGTGTTCTCACTGTTTGTTTGTGGGTGATTGTCTCCTGTGTCGTCGAATGTATGTACCATGCGGGACTGTTTGGCTGTTCGTTTATTTTGATGTCGTCTGTTTCCTGTCCATGAGTTTACGTTTAGTTATGTAAGTTTATGTTCAGGTTTCGTCAACGTCGTTTTCTTGTTTTGTATTTTTTAAAGTGTTTTGTTTTTTCGTGTTGCCATCATAGTTTTTTCAAATAAAGAGATGGCCTATTTCCCTACTGCTGCATTTTGGTCTGATGATCCTTCTCTCCTCTCCTCGTCCGAGGATGAGGAGAGAGACAGCCCATACAGAATCACCCACCACGCTAAGACCAAGCGGCAAGGGAATGCTCAACAGAGCAACAAGGACTCCTGGACTTGGGAGGAGATCCTGGATGGTAGAGGACCTTGGGCTCAGCCAGGGGAATATCGCCGTCCCAAGGAGGAGTTGGAAGCAGCGAAGGCTGAGAGGCGCTGGTATGAGGAGGCAGCGCGGCGACGCGGTTGGGAGCCCGTGAGTCAGACCCAAAAATTTCTTGGGGGGGGGCACACGAGGAGTGTGGCAAAGCCGGGTAGGATACCCGAGCCAACTCCCCGTGCTTACCGTGGAGGTAGAAGGCGTCGTACTGGTAAGACACCGTGTTATGCGGTAAAGCGCACGGTGTCCCCAGTACGCGTGCTTAGCCCAGTGCGGGCTATTCCACCTTGCCGCACTGGGAGGGCTAAGTTGGGCATCGAGCCGGATGTCATGAAGCCGGCCCAACGTATCTGGCCTCCAGTACGTCTCCTCGGGCCGGCGTACATGGCACCAGCCTTACAGGTGGTGTCCCCGGTTCGCCTGCATAGCCCAGTGCGGGCTATTCCACCTCGCCGCACTGGCAGGGCTACGGGGACCATTCAACCTGGTAGGGTTGGGGAGGCTCGGTGCTCAAGAGCACGTGTCCTCCTTCACGGTCCGGTAGACCCGGTGCCACCTCCATGTACCAGTCCTCCGGTGGCAGCCCCCCGTACCAGGCTGTCTCTCCGGGTTCTCTCTCCTGCTGTTTCCTCCTCTCCAG
This sequence comes from Salvelinus fontinalis, assembly GCF_029448725.1. Classification (NCBI taxonomy): domain Eukaryota; kingdom Metazoa; phylum Chordata; class Actinopteri; order Salmoniformes; family Salmonidae; genus Salvelinus; species Salvelinus fontinalis. Next base: position 9,203 of record NW_026602495.1, on the reverse strand, counting down.
CGCAGCCAGTGCCTAGACCACGCACCAGGCTGTCTCTCCTTCTCCTCCCTACAGAGCCGTCCTGCCATGACCAGCCAGAGCCGTCCTGCCATGACCAGCCAGAGCCGTCCTGCCATGACCAGCCAGAGCCGTCCTGCCATGACCAGCCAGAGCCGTCCTGCCATGACCAGCCAGAGCCGTCCTGCCATGACCAGCCAGAGCCGTCCTGCCATGACCAGCCAGAGCCGTCCTGCCATGACCAGCCAGAGCCGTCCTGCCATGACCTGCCAGAGCCGTCCAGCCAGGGCCTGCCAGGGCCGTCCAGCCAGGACCTGCCAGGGCCGTCCAGCCAGGACCTGCCAGGGCCGTCCAGCCAGGACCTGCCAGGGCCGTCCAGCCAGGACCTGCCAGGGCCGTCCAGCCAGGACCTGCCAGGGCCGTCCAGCCAGGACCTGCCAGGGCCGTCCAGCCAGGACCTGCCAGAGTCCGTCCAGCCAGGACCTGCCAGAGTCCGTCCAGCCAGGACCTGCCAGAGTCCCTCAGCCAGGACCTGCCAGAGTCCCTCAGCCAGGATCTGCCAGAGTCCCTCAGCCAGGACCTGCCAGAGTCCCTCAGCCAGGACCTGCCAGAGTCCCTCAGCCAGGACCTGCCAGAGTCCCTCAGCCAGGATCTGCCAGAGTCCCTCAGCCAGGATCTGCCAGAGTCCCTCAGCTAGGATCTGCCAGAGTCCCTCAGCCAGGATCTGCCAGAGTCCCTCCGCCAGGATCTGCCAGAGTCCCTCCGCCAGGATCTGCCAGAGTCCCTCCGCCAGGATCTGCCAGAGTCCCTCCGCCAGGATCTGCCAGAGTCCCTCCGCCAGGATCTGCCAGAGTCCCTCCGCCAGGATCTGCCAGAGTCCCTCCGCCAGGATCTGCCAGAGTATATCAGCCAGGATCTGCCAGAGTCCCTCAGCCAGGATCTGCCAGAGTATATCAGCCAGGATCTGCCAGAGTATATCAGCCGGGACCTGCCCCTTGTACCGGTGCTCCCCCTTGTCCCGGTGCTCCCCCTTGTCCCGGTGCTGCCCCTTGTCCCGGTGCTGCCCCTTGTCCCGGTGCTGCCCCTTGTCCCGGTGCTGCCCCTTGTCCCGGTGCTGCCCCTTGTCCCGGTGCTGCCCCTTGTCCCGGTGCTGCCCCTTGTCCCGGTGCTGCCCCTTGTCCCGGTGCTGCCCCTTGTCCCGGTGCTGCCCCTTGTCCCGGTGCTGCCCCTTGTCCCGGTGCTGCCCCTTGTTCCGGTGCTGCCCCTTGTTCCGGTGCTGCCCCTTGTTCCGGTGCTGCCCCTTATCCCGGTGCTGCTCCTTATCCCGGTGCTGCCCCTTATCCCGGTGCTGCCCCTTTTCCCGGTGCTGCCCCTTGTCCCGGTGCTGCCCCTTGTCCCGGTGCTGCCCCTTGTCCCGGTGCTGCCCCTTGTCCCGGTGCTGCCCCTTGTCCCGGTGCTGCCCCTTGTCCCGGTGCTGCCCCTTCTCCCGGTGCTGCCCCTTCTCCCGGTGCTGGCCATTCATTTAGGGGATGTTAGTTTTAGGGTGGTCATTGGGAGGGGAAGACAGAAGCGGGGAGTGACTATGGTGGTGTGGGGACAGCGTCCAGAGCCGGAGCCACCACCGTGGTCAACTGCCCACCCAGACCCTCCCCTGGACTTTGTGCTGGTGCGCCCGGCGTTCGCACCTTGAGGGGGGGGTTCTGTAACGGTCCTGACCTGTTTTATGTTGTTTTTTGTATGTGTTTAGGTCAGGGCATGTGTTTTGGGTGGGCAGTCTATGTTATCTGTTTCTATGTTGGTTTTGGTTGCCTGGTATGGCTCTTAATTAGAGGCAGGTGTTTTGCGTTCTCCTCTAATTAAGAGTCATATTTAGGTAGGGTGTTCTCACTGTTTGTTTGTGGGTGATTGTCTCCTGTGTCGTCGACTGTATGTACCATACGGGACTGTTTGGCTGTTCGTTTATTTTGATGTCGTCTGTTTCCTGTCCGTGAGTTTACGTTTAGTTATGTAAGTTTATGTTCAGGTTTCGTCAACGTCGTTTTCTTGTTTTGTATTTTTGAAAGTGTTTTGTTTTTTCGTGTTGCCATCATAGTTTTTTCAAATAAAGAGATGGCCTATTTCCCTACTGCTGCATTTTGGTCTGATGATCCTTCTCTCCTCTCCTCGTCCGAGGATGAGGAGAGAGACAGCCCATACACAGGGATGTTGGCCCATGTTGACTCCAATGTTTCAAACAGCTGTGTCAAGTTGGCTGGATGTCCTTTGGGTGGTGGAATATTCTTGATACACAACTGTTGAGCGTGAAAAACCCAGCAGTGTTGTAGTTGTTGACACAAACCGGTGCGCCTGACACCTACCACCATACCCCGTTCAAATGCACTTAAATCTTCTGTCTTGCCCATTCACCGTCTGAATGTCACACATACACAATCCATGTCTTAATTGTCTCAAGGCTTGAAAATCGATCTTTAACCTGTCTCCTCCCCTTCATCTAGACTGACTGAAGTGGATTTAACAAGTGGAATCAATAAGGGATCATTCACCTGGATTCACCTGGTCAGTCTATGTCACGGAGAGAACAGGTGCTCTTAATGTTTTGTACACTCTGTGTATAACTATTATTTTAATGTAATATCTTATGTTGTTCTTGTCTATAACCGTTCTGTAATTTGTAATGTGTTTGTATGTTTCATGTGGACTCCAGGAAGAGTAGCTGCTGCATGTGCAGTATCTAATGGGGATCCTAATAAACTAACCTCCTGTAACGATTGTCGTCGGGAGGAGAAGGAGAAGACCAAGGTGCAGCATGGTAAGTATTCATAATTCCTTTTAATGAATACGAATACTAGAACAAAACACCAACACAGGTGGGAACAGGCTACCTAAGTATGATTCTCAATCAGAGACAACAATAGACAGCTGCCTCTGATTGAGAACCATACCAGGCCAAACACACAGAAATACAAAACCAGGACAACATAGAATACCAGACATAGAATGCCCACCCAAACTCAGGCCCTGACCATTACAGGTCCTGACCCCCCCCCCCCCCCCCCCCCCCACCCCCCTGTAATGTCCCACTTTATGTTGTATTATCTAATGATTAGAAGAATGGAGGTCGGACGTCTGATATTGTTTGTTGCACTTTACTGAAAGCGTTACAAGGATTCATACACTTTTGTTCACTAGTTCTTCAGCTCAGCTAGTGCAGGAGTCAAATATTGGAATGAAATACCGAGTGTATCAGTTTAAACTAGATTTACAAGTTTCATAATATATGCCATTTAGCAGACACTTTTATCCACATCAACTGACAGTCATGCGTGCATACCTGTTACGTATGGGTAGTCCTGTGGATCAAACCCACTACCCCGTGCCATGCTCTACCAGCTGCACAACAGAGGACCATATTCTCTCTCTTTCAATTCAACATTGAGGACAGGGAAGAAAACCATCTTCCATCTACTTTCCAGCATAACAACTATGATTTGTTCTCTTTGAATACATATATTTCCCCCCCCCCCCCTGATTTGCTTTGAGCTCTGTGTTGTTGAAGAATAACATCAACTGCTAACAATGTCTATATACAGTGAAGTAACGATCTGCAAAAAGTACAAAAGGTAAAATAAATAAACATAAATATGAGTTGTATTTACAATGGTGTTTGTTCTTCACTTGTTGCCCTTTTCTTGTGGCAACAGGTCACATCTCTCTTGCTCTCCCTCTCCCTCTCCCTCCTTACACTAAAGAGGCCAGGCCTTTCACAGTGATACTCATGACTAGAGGAAGGTATCCAGGCTGGTCCTTCATCTCCGTCCTCAGTGTGTCCTCCTCTCTCTTCAGTGTAACTTCAGAGTGACCAAAGAGACTCTCTGTCCTCCCAAACACCTCCTCCTCAGTCAGAACAGCTAGACCAGCATCTCTCAGAGAGAGGGTCTCCCCACTCCCTGCTGCCACATGCTGCACCTGGAGGACAAGCAGCACAGGAATACATTGATATGCTTTATTTTCTGGGCCATTCTTGAATTAAGGTGGCATTTGCATCCCTCGACTTGGCAACAATGACAAACACTTTAAAATGACAAATAATGAGAGATTATACATGTTTGAATTGATATTGAACTGTTTATCAATGTGAAACACAATGGAAGTCAAGTCCTACTGCAAAACTTTATCTTAGTGACATGTTTTTGGGATCTATTATCTTGAATTTTATGAAAAAATTTAACAAAAGTTTTTAATATATTTTATAGATCAACAAAAACAAATATAATACGTTGTTACCCCTTGAACATCACTCATTACAAAGATATATATATATGTGTCCCTAAATTTTGTGTAATTAGTGTTACCGCCTTAAAATTCACTCATTACAAAGATATACAAGGACCTTGAGCATTCCTTCCTGTGGCAAACTGTTATCAGGAGAGGGGTCAATATTAAAGAAGATTATTAGTTAATCACACCCTTTTAGTATGTCATCAATGTTATGATTCCATAGATCATTTGGTGTGTTTAAATAAAACATATCATTGGTGTAAGTCAATATTAAATGAAGGGAAATTACACTCTGAGCAAAATTATTAATCAAATCTCTTTAGTAAATGATTAAGTCAATTATTTTTAAAGGTTAAATGACCTTAGATTTGAGATCGGTGGCCTCCATTTAAGAAATTCCTAAATTACTTACAAAAAGTAATTGGTGAGACCTATACTTTGATGCAACACATCATTCCGGGCAGCCCCACCACTATCCACTAAATGGCGCTGTTCTGCATGTAATTCTGGCTTTCATTCATGTCACAACATTATATCAGTAAGCAAACACATTTGATTTGTAATTGCTTGAGATAATAAAGCATACAGTACGTGTTCGCTTCCCTGTTGTATTGTTATTTTGGTAAATGTTGTTTGAGGAAAGGCAGCTCCCTAATGCAGCTGTTTCATTGTCACTCAGTGATCTGTTGTGGAGAGGCTAGCCAGGGGAAAGCCCTCATTGATCTACTCTGGTTGTGCGCAAATGGCTGCGCTTGATTGGCGCATTCACAATGGTTCAGATGGGTGAGTGAATGCATTGGGACAGTGCAACAGCACGTACTGGGAGACTCAGTCAGATGTAGCTCAACAGCACGTACTGGGAGACTCAGTCAGATGTAGCCCAACAGCACGTACTGGGAGACTCAGTCAGATGTAGCCCAACAGCATGTACTGGGAGACTCAGTCAGATGTAGCTCAACAGCACATACTGGGAGACTCAGTCAGATGTAGCCCAACAGCACGTACTGGGAGACTCAGTCAGATGTAGCCCAACAGCACGTACTGGGAGACTCAGTCAGATGTAGCCCAACAGCACGTACTGGGAGACTCAGTCAGATGTAGCCCAACAGCACGTACTGGGAGACTCAGTCAGATGTAGCCCAACAGCACGTACTGGGAGACTCAGTCAGATGTAGCCCAACAGCACGTACTGGGAGACTCAGTCAGATGTAGCCCAACAGCATGTACTGGGAGACTCAGTCAGATGTAGCCCAACAGCACGTACTGGGAGACTCAGTCAGATGTAGCTCAACAGCACGTACTGGGAGACTCAGTCAGATGTAGCCCAACAGCACGTACTGGGAGACTCAGTCAGATGTAGCCCAACAGCACATACTGGGAGACTCAGTCAGATGTAGCCCAACAGCACGTACTGGGAGACTCAGTCAGATGTAGCCCAACAGCACATACTGGGAGACTCAGTCAGATGTAGCCCAACAGCACGTACTGGGAGACTCAGTCAGATGTAGCCCAACAGCACGTACTGGGAGACTCAGTCAGATGTAGCCCAACAGCATGTACTGGGAGACTCAGTCAGATGTAGCCCAACAGCACGTACTGGGAGACTCAGTCAGATGTAGCCCAACAGCACGTACTGGGAGACTCAGTCAGATGTAGCCCAACAGCACGTACTGGGAGACTCAGTCAGATGTAGCCCAACAGCACGTACTGGGAGACTCAGTCAGATGTAGCCCAACAGCACGTACTGGGAGACTCAGTCAGATGTAGCCCAACAGCACGTACTGGGAGACTCAGTCAGATGTAGCCCAACAGCACATACTGGGAGACTCAGTCAGATGTAGCCCAACAGCATGTACTGGGAGACTCAGTCAGATGTAGCCCAACAGCACGTACTGGGAGACTCAATCAGATGTAGCCCAAAAGCACGTACTGGGAGACTCAGTCAGATGTAGCCCAACAGCACGTACTGGGAGACTCAGTCAGATGTAGGCCACTTGGGTGTTGCTATAGAGATTCATTAGTAGTGCCCGCCCTTGAAGGTTTGATGTCATTTGCCACAGATAAATAGACATCTTATCTCTGGTAGCAATTTAATAGTTGTTTATCGTCTTCTAGTTAGCTAGCTGAAAAGTCATCATACATCATGTCAACAATCTCCTAGCAAATTATTTTAAAACTTGTAGAGATAAAACATATTGGTGCTCATCAACCACTGAACAGACCTCAGTTAAAATAGAGCAAGTTATAAAATAATTAAACCTGAGTGGTTTGGATGTAACTTGCGGTGGCTAACAGCTGTTTGAGATAGCTAGCTAGCTACTACGTGTTGTTGTTAATGATTGATGTCAGAATGTAATAACCCATGGAACTGTATCTATGCAATGGTTGAAGGGAGGGAGTAGCTTTATAAACGTTGTTGCTTTATTCATAACCTGAGCATCTTGTTAACAGACAGGCAGAGGCAACTGCACTCAGAATGGTGTTCTGCTGCGTCCCAAAACTCTAACAATGATTAGCAATATTGCAGACCGATGCTGATATTGATTCTGAAGTAAAATATACTTTACTCTATAAAGAATGTGTCACGTTCCTGACCTGTTTTCCTTGTTTTTGTATGTGTTTAGTTGGTCAGGGTGTGAGTTGGGGTGGGCATTCTATGTTATGTGTTTCTATGTTGGGTTAAATGTGTTGCCTGATATGGTTCTCAATTAGGGGCAGGTGTTTGACGTTTCCTCTGATTGAGAACCATATTAAGGTAGGCTGTTCTCACTCTTTGGGTGTGGGTGATTGTTCCTGTGTCTGTCGCACCACACGGGACTGTTTCGTTTTCGTTCGTTTGGTTAGTCTGTTCCTGTTTGTGCGTTCTTCGTGTTTTATTGTAAGTTCACATGTTCAGGTCTGTCTACGTCGTTTTGTTGTTTTGTAATTTTCCAAGTGTTTTTTCGTGTTCGTCTTTGCTTTAATAAATATTCATCATGTCTTCACAACACGCTGCATTTTGGTCTGATTCCTACTCATCCTCTTCAGACGTAGAGGAGGAGAGAAACCGTTACCGAATGCTGGACAACCGTGGTGTTCCTTGCAATAGGAGCCAAAGACATGGGCAGTAGACTATATACTGGTCATAACCCTTATGTTATAATGTTTGTGTGTGTCTGGTAAGTATTTATGACGGTGCATTCAATGTGTAGTGTAGTAATGTATCGATGCATATTCACTTTTTTCATTGAGTTTCTCCACCAATATTTTTTTGTTAAATTGCCACTGGTTACCGTCATTGGTGTCAGTACTGCTACTGGTTGTACAATGTTATCATAATGGTATAAATATTTGTTTATTTAACATGGGAAGATACATTTACATAAACCCAAATACATTTACATAAACAAAAACCTAGAAAAATGAACTCCAGGTCATATACGACTAGAGGCTCAATCAAGCAGGTGTGAACTCACCAGGATCTGCAGGGCCTGTAAGACTGGAGGACTGCAACACGATCCCAACACAGAGAGACCCTCATCTGTCATTCCTGAGAAATAAATATGCACACATAAAACCACAGTAGTGAACCTAGTTTCCCAGAAACTGATCAAATAATAACTGGAGAATCCTGTGAAAACTGCTCTCTATCTCACCGTCCATGGCACTGACAATGAGGTGGACGGCACTGAGAAGAGAGGATCTGATCTCGTCCTCATCCTTCCCAACACATTGGTCTACAAGATCCAGTATGGCCTGGACTGTTTCCCTCTCAGACTCTTCCAGATCACCCAGGTCAGGAGTCTCACCATCACACATCTGATCCAGCTGTGAAAAGACAGAGAGAGACAGAGACAGAGACAGAGACAGAGACAGACAAGACAGACAGGGTGAGAGAGAGAGACAGAGATAGAGAGAGAGAGACATAATGGTAAAAAGAGACAAGGCAAGAAGGCCCTTTGCTCTTGGGGGCGGCAGGTAGCCTAGTGGTTAGACCATTGGGCCAGTAACCGAAAGGTTTCTAGATTGAATCCCCGAGCTGACAAGGTACAAATCTGTCGTTCTGCCCCTGAACAAGGCACTGCTCCTAGGATGTCATTGTAAATAAGAATTTGTTCTTCACTGACTTATCTGGTTAAATAAAAAAAGGCCATCAAAATGAACATAAAATTTGACATACCAATTAGGATTTTGCTAAAAATACTTCAATCCGATATAGAACCTGTTGCCACTGTGTAGGTATGCGTAACTGGCTGTAAGGGAGTCAGGCGCAGGAGAACAGAAGTTGGGTAGCCAAAGGAGTCTTTTGTTTCGGTGAACAAAACACACAGCACTAAGAACACTAAACACAATATGGGTTGACATAACCCAGCGCAAACCAGTCTAGCGTGCACATACACCAAACAACAAACAGTTCTACACACAGACATGGGGGGAACAGAGGGTTATATACACGTCTGATACTGAGGGAATTGAAACCAGGTGTGTAGGAAAACAAGACAAGACAAATGGCAAAAATGAAAGGTGGATCGGCGATGGCTAGGAAGCCGGTGACGTCGACCGCCAAACGCCGCTCGAACAAGGAGAGGAACCGACTTCGGCGGAAGTCGTGACACACTGGTTATGTTTGTGAAGTCTGGGGACCGCTCACAAAATGGGACAAACACCAAATTGAGACTCTGCATGCAGAACTCTGCAAAAATATCCTCTGTGTACAACATAAAACACCAAATAATGCATGCAGAGCAGAATTGGGCTGATACCCGCTAATTATCAAAATCTAGAAAAGAGCCATTAAATTCTACAACCACCTAAAAGTAAGCGATACCCAAACCTTCCATAACAAAGCCATCACCTACAGAGAGATGAACCTGGAGAAGAGTCCCCTAAGCAAGCTGGTCCTGGGGCTCTGTTCACAAACACAAACAGACCCCACAGAGCCCCTGAAA
>NW_026602494.1:0-16278 GCF_029448725.1 Salvelinus fontinalis | reverse complement strand
CGCTCACTGCCTCCTCCCCTACCCTCACTGCCTCCTCCACTAAACTCATTGCCTCCTCCCCTACGCTCACTGCCTCCTCCGCTACCCTCACTGCCTCCTCCCATACGCTCACTGCCTCCTCCCCTACCCTCACTGCCCCCTCCCCTACGCTCACTGCCTCGTCCCCTACGCTCACTGCCTCGTCCCCTACGCTCACTGCCTCATCCCCTACGCTCACTGCCTCGTCCTCTACGCTCACTGCCTCCTCCCCTACGCTCACTGCCTCGTCCCCTACGCTCACTGCCTCCTCCCCTACCCTCACTGCCTCCTCCCCTACCCTCACTGCCTCCTCCACTACGCTCACTGCCTCCTCCCCTACCCTCACTGCCTCCTCCACTACTCTGACTGCCTCGTCCCCTACCCTTACTGCATACTCCCCTAGGCTCATTGCCTTGTCCCCTAACCTCATTGCTCCATTCCCTACACTCACTGCCTCCTCCCCTACGCTCACTGCCTCCTCCCCTACGCTCACTGGCTCGTCCCCTACACTCACTGCCTCGTCCCCTACCCTCACTACCTCCTCCCCTACCCTCACTGCCTCCTCCACTACGCTCACTGCCTCCTCCCCTACCCTCACTGCCTCCTCCCCTACCCTCACTGCCTCCTGCCCTACCCTCACTGCCTCCTTCCCTACCCTCACTGCCTCCTTCCCTACCCTCACTGCCTCGTCCCCTGCTCTCACTGCCTCCTCCCCTACTCTCACTGCCTCCTCCCCTACGCTCACTGCCTCCTCCCCTACCCTCACTGCCTCCTCCCCTACCCTCACTGCCTCCACCACCACGCTCACTGCCTCCTACCCTCACTGCCTCCTCCCCTACCCTCAATTCCTCCTCCCCTACGCTCACTGCCTCCTCCCCTACGCTCACTTCCACCTCCCCTACCCTCACTGCCTCGTCCCCTACGCTCACTGCCTCGTCCCCTACGCTCACTGCCTCGTCCCCTACGCTCACTGCCTCGTCCCCTACCCCCACTGCCTCCTCCACTACGGTCACTGCCTCCTCCCCTACCCTCACTGTCTCCTCCCCTACCCTCACTGCCTCATCCCCTATGCTCACTGCCTCCTCCCCTACGCTCACTGCCTCATCCCCTACGCTCACTGCCTCCTCCCCTACGCTCACTGCCTCGTCCCCTACGCTCACTCCCTCCTCCCCTACGCTCACTGCCTCCTCCCCTACCCTCACTGCCTCCTCCACTAAACTCACTGCCTCCTCCCCTACGCTCACTGCCTCCTCCGCTACCCTCACTGCCTCCTCCCCTACCCTCACTGCCTCCACCACCACGCTCACTGCCTCCTACCCTCACTGCCTCCTCCCCTACCCTCAAATCCTCCTCCCCTACGCTCACTGCCTCCTCCCCTACGCTCACTTCCACCTCCCCTACCCTCACTGCCTCGTCCCCTACGCTCACTGCCTCGTCCCCTACGCTCACTGCCTCCCCCCCTACCCCCACTGCCTCCTCCACTACGGTCACTGCCTCCTCCCCTACGCTCACTGCCTCCCCCCCTACCCCCACTGCCTCCTCCACTACGGTCACTGCCTCCTCCCCTACCCTCACTGTCTCCTCCCCTACCCTCACTGCCTCCTCCCCTACGCTCACTGCCTCCTCCCCTACGCTCACTGCCTCGTCCCCTACGCTCACTCCCTCCTCCCCTACGCTCACTGCCTCCTCCCCTACCCTCACTGCCTCCTCCACTAAACTCACTGCCTCCTCCCCTACGCTCACTGCCTCCTCCACTACCCTCACTGCCTCCTCCCCTACCCTCACTGCCCCCTCCCCTACGCTCACTGCCTCGTCCCCTACGCTCACTGCCTCGTCCCCTACGCTCACTGCCTCCTCCCCTACGCTCACTGCCTCGTCCCCTACGCTCACTCCCTCCTCCCCTACGCTCACTGCCTCCTCCCCTACCCTCACTGCCTCCTCCACTAAACTCATTGCCTCCTCCCCTACGCTCACTGCCTCCTCCGCTACCCTCACTGCCTCCTCCCATACGCTCACTGCCTCCTCCCCTACCCTCACTGCCCCCTCCCCTACGCTCACTGCCTCGTCCCCTACGCTCACTGCCTCCTCCCCTACGCTCACTGCCTCGTCCCCTACGCTCACTGCCTCCTCCCCTACCCTCACTGCCTCCTCCCCTACCCTCACTGCCTCCTCCACTACGCTCACTGCCTCCTCCCCTACCCTCACTGCCTCCTCCACTACTCTGACTGCCTCGTCCCCTACCCTTACTGCATACTCCCCTAGGCTCATTGCCTTGTCCCCTAACCTCATTGCTCCATTCCCTACACTCACTGCCTCCTCCCCTACGCTCACTGCCTCCTCCCCTACGCTCACTGGCTCGTCCCCTACACTCACTGCCTCGTCCCCTACCCTCACTACCTCCTCCCCTACCCTCACTGCCTCCTCCACTACGCTCACTGCCTCCTCCCCTACCCTCACTCCCTCCTCCCCTACCCTCACTGCCTCCTGCCCTACCCTCACTGCCTCCTTCCCTACCCTCACTGCCTCCTTCCCTACCCTCACTGCCTCGTCCCCTGCTCTCACTGCCTCCTCCCCTACTCTCACTGCCTCCTCCCCTACGCTCACTGCCTCCTCCCCTACCCTCACTGCCTCCTCCCCTACCCTCACTGCCTCCACCACCACGCTCACTGCCTCCTACCCTCACTGCCTCCTCCCCTACCCTCAATTCCTCCTCCCCTACGCTCACTGCCTCCTCCCCTACGCTCACTTCCACCTCCCCTACCCTCACTGCCTCGTCCCCTACGCTCACTGCCTCGTCCCCTACGCTCACTGCCTCGTCCCCTACGCTCACTGCCTCCCCCACTGCCTCCTCCACTACGGTCACTGCCTCCTCCCCTACCCTCACTGCCTCCTCCACTAAACTCACTGCCTCCTCCCCTACGCTCACTGCCTCCTCCGCTACCCTCACTGCCTCCTCCCCTACCATCACTGCCTCCACCACCACGCTCACTGCCTCCTACCCTCACTGCCTCCTCCCCTACCCTCAATTCCTCCTCCCCTACGCTCACTGCCTCCTCCCCTACGCTCACTTCCACCTCCCCTACCCTCACTGCCTCGTCCCCTACGCTCACTGCCTCGTCCCCTACGCTCACTGCCTCCCCCCCTACCCCCACTGCCTCCTCCACTACGGTCACTGCCTCCTCCCCTACCCTCACTGTCTCCTCCCCTACCCTCACTGCCTCATCCCCTATGCTCACTGCCTCCTCCCCTACGCTCACTGCCTCATCCCCTACGCTCACTGCCTCCTCCCCTACGCTCACTGCCTCGTCCCCTACGCTCACTCCCTCCTCCCCTACGCTCACTGCCTCCTCCCCTACCCTCACTGCCTCCTCCACTAAACTCACTGCCTCCTCCCCTACGCTCACTGCCTCCTCCGCTACCCTCACTGCCTCCTCCCCTATGCTCACTGCCTCCTCCCCTACGCTCACTGCCCCCTCCCCTACGCTCACTGCCTCGTCCCCTACGCTCACTGCCTCGTCCCCTACGCTCACTGCCTCCTCCCCTACGCTCACTGCCTCGTCCCCTACGCTCACTGCCTCCTCCCCTACGCTCACTGCCTCGTCCCCTACGCTCACTGCCTCCCCCCCTACCCTCACTGCCTCCTCCCCTACCCTCACTGCCTCCTCCACTACGCTCACTGCCTCCTCCCCTACCCTCACTGCCTCCTCCACTACTCTGACTGCCTCGTCCCCTACCCTTACTGCATACTCCCCTAGGCTCATTGCCTTGTCCCCTAACCTCATTGCTCCATTCCCTACACTCACTGCCTCCTCCCCTACGCTCACTGCCTCCTCCCCTACGCTCACTGCCTCGTCCCCTACGCTCACTGCCTCCTCCCCTACCCTCACTGCCTCCTCCCCTACCCTCACTGCCTCCTCCACTACGCTCACTGCCTCCTCCCCTACCCTCACTGCCTCCTCCACTACTCTGACTGCCTCGTCCCCTACCCTTACTGCATACTCCCCTAGGCTCATTGCCTTGTCCCCTAACCTCATTGCTCCATTCCCTACACTCACTGCCTCCTCCCCTACGCTCACTGCCTCCTCCCCTACGCTCACTGGCTCGTCCCCTACACTCACTGCCTCGTCCCCTACCCTCACTACCTCCTCCCCTACCCTCACTGCCTCCTCCACTACGCTCACTGCCTCCTCCCCTACCCTCACTGCCTCCTCCCCTACCCTCACTGCCTCCTGCCCTACCCTCACTGCCTCCTTCCCTACCCTCACTGCCTCCTTCCCTACCCTCACTGCCTCGTCCCCTGCTCTCACTGCCTCCTCCCCTACTCTCACTGCCTCCTCCCCTACGCTCACTGCCTCCTCCCCTACCCTCACTGCCTCCTCCCCTACCCTCACTGCCTCCACCACCACGCTCACTGCCTCCTACCCTCACTGCCTCCTCCCCTACCCTCAATTCCTCCTCCCCTACGCTCACTGCCTCCTCCCCTACGCTCACTTCCACCTCCCCTACCCTCACTGCCTCGTCCCCTACGCTCACTGCCTCGTCCCCTACGCTCACTGCCTCGTCCCCTACGCTCACTGCCTCCCCCCCTACCCCAACTGCCTCCTCCACTACGGTCACTGCCTCCTCCCCTACCCTCACTGTCTCCTCCCCTACCCTCACTGCCTCATCCCCTATGCTCACTGCCTCATCCCCTACGCTCACTGCCTCCTCTCCTACGCTCACTGCCTCGTCCCCTACGCTCACTCCCTCCTCCCCTACGCTCACTGCCTCCTCCCCTACCCTCACTGCCTCCTCCACTAAACTCACTGCCTCCTCCCCTACGCTCACTGCCTCCTCCACTACCCTCACTGCCTCCTCCCCTACCCTCACTGCCCCCTCCCCTACGCTCACTGCCTCGTCCCCTACGCTCACTGCCTCGTCCCCTACGCTCACTGCCTCCTCCCCTACGCTCACTGCCTCGTCCCCTACGCTCACTCCCTCCTCCCCTACGCTCACTGCCTCCTCCCCTACCCTCACTGCCTCCTCCACTAAACTCATTGCCTCCTCCCCTACGCTCACTGCCTCCTCCGCTACCCTCACTGCCTCCTCCCATACGCTCACTGCCTCCTCCCCTACCCTCACTGCCCCCTCCCCTACGCTCACTGCCTCGTCCCCTACGCTCACTGCCTCGTCCCCTACGCTCACTGCCTCGTCCCCTACGCTCACTGCCTCGTCCTCTACGCTCACTGCCTCCTCCCCTACGCTCACTGCCTCGTCCCCTACGCTCACTCCCTCCTCCCCTACGCTCACTGCCTCCTCCCCTACCCTCACTGCCTCCTCCACTAAACTCACTGCCTCCTCCCCTACGCTCACTGCCTCCTCCGCTACCCTCACTGCCTCCTCCCCTACCCTCACTGCCTCCACCACCACGCTCACTGCCTCCTACCCTCACTGCCTCCTCCCCTACCCTCAATTCCTCCTCCCCTACGCTCACTGCCTCCTCCCCTACGCTCACTTCCACCTCCCCTACGCTCACTTCCACCTCCCCTACCCTCACTGCCTCGTCCCCTACGCTCACTGCCTCGTCCCCTACGCTCACTGCCTCCCCCCCTACCCCCACTGCCTCCTCCACTACGGTCACTGCCTCGTCCCCTACGCTCACTGCCTCCCCCCCTACCCCCACTGCCTCCTCCACTACGGTCACTGCCTCCTCCCCTACCCTCACTGTCTCCTCCCCTACCCTCACTGCCTCATCCCCTATGCTCACTGCCTCCTCCCCTACGCTCACTGCCTCATCCCCTACGCTCACTGCCTCCTCCCCTACGCTCACTGCCTCCTCCCCTACGCTCACTGCCTCGTCCCCTACGCTCACTCCCTCCTCCCCTACGCTCACTGCCTCCTCCCCTACCCTCACTGCCTCCTCCACTAAACTCACTGCCTCCTCCCCTACGCTCACTGCCTCCTCCACTACCCTCACTGCCCCCTCCCCTACGCTCACTGCCTCGTCCCCTACGCTCACTGCCTCGTCCCCTACGCTCACTGCCTCCTCCCCTACGCTCACTGCCTCGTCCCCTACGCTCACTCCCTCCTCCCCTACGCTCACTGCCTCCTCCCCTACCCTCACTGCCTCCTCCACTAAACTCATTGCCTCCTCCCCTACGCTCACTGCCTCCTCCGCTACCCTCACTGCCTCCTCCCATACGCTCACTGCCTCCTCCCCTACCCTCACTGCCCCCTCCCCTACGCTCACTGCCTCGTCCCCTACGCTCACTGCCTCCTCCCCTACGCTCACTGCCTCGTCCCCTACGCTCACTGCCTCCTCCCCTACCCTCACTGCCTCCTCCCCTACCCTCACTGCCTCCTCCACTACGCTCACTGCCTCCTCCCCTACCCTCACTGCCTCCTCCACTACTCTGACTGCCTCGTCCCCTACCCTTACTGCATACTCCCCTAGGCTCATTGCCTTGTCCCCTAACCTCATTGCTCCATTCCCTACACTCACTGCCTCCTCCCCTACGCTCACTGCCTCCTCCCCTACGCTCACTGGCTCGTCCCCTACACTCACTGCCTCGTCCCCTACCCTCACTACCTCCTCCCCTACCCTCACTGCCTCCTCCACTACGCTCACTGCCTCCTCCCCTACCCTCACTCCCTCCTCCCCTACCCTCACTGCCTCCTGCCCTACCCTCACTGCCTCCTTCCCTACCCTCACTGCCTCCTTCCCTACCCTCACTGCCTCGTCCCCTGCTCTCACTGCCTCCTCCCCTACTCTCACTGCCTCCTCCCCTACGCTCACTGCCTCCTCCCCTACCCTCACTGCCTCCTCCCCTACCCTCACTGCCTCCACCACCACGCTCACTGCCTCCTACCCTCACTGCCTCCTCCCCTACCCTCAATTCCTCCTCCCCTACGCTCACTGCCTCCTCCCCTACGCTCACTTCCACCTCCCCTACCCTCACTGCCTCGTCCCCTACGCTCACTGCCTCGTCCCCTACGCTCACTGCCTCGTCCCCTACGCTCACTGCCTCCCCCACTGCCTCCTCCACTACGGTCACTGCCTCCTCCCCTACCCTCACTGCCTCCTCCACTAAACTCACTGCCTCCTCCCCTACGCTCACTGCCTCCTCCGCTACCCTCACTGCCTCCTCCCCTACCATCACTGCCTCCACCACCACGCTCACTGCCTCCTACCCTCACTGCCTCCTCCCTACCCTCAATTCCTCCTCCCCTACGCTCACTGCCTCCTCCCCTACGCTCACTTCCACCTCCCCTACCCTCACTGCCTCGTCCCCTACGCTCACTGCCTCGTCCCCTACGCTCACTGCCTCCCCCCCTACCCCCACTGCCTCCTCCACTACGGTCACTGCCTCCTCCCCTACCCTCACTGTCTCCTCCCCTACCCTCACTGCCTCATCCCCTATGCTCACTGCCTCCTCCCCTACGCTCACTGCCTCATCCCCTACGCTCACTGCCTCCTCCCCTACGCTCACTGCCTCGTCCCCTACGCTCACTCCCTCCTCCCCTACGCTCACTGCCTCCTCCCCTACCCTCACTGCCTCCTCCACTAAACTCACTGCCTCCTCCCCTACGCTCACTGCCTCCTCCGCTACCCTCACTGCCTCCTCCCCTATGCTCACTGCCTCCTCCCCTACGCTCACTGCCCCCTCCCCTACGCTCACTGCCTCGTCCCCTACGCTCACTGCCTCGTCCCCTACGCTCACTGCCTCCTCCCCTACGCTCACTGCCTCGTCCCCTACGCTCACTGCCTCCTCCCCTACGCTCACTGCCTCGTCCCCTACGCTCACTGCCTCCTCCCCTACCCTCACTGCCTCCTCCCCTACCCTCACTGCCTCCTCCACTACGCTCACTGCCTCCTCCCCTACCCTCACTGCCTCCTCCACTACTCTGACTGCCTCGTCCCCTACCCTTACTGCATACTCCCCTAGGCTCATTGCCTTGTCCCCTAACCTCATTGCTCCATTCCCTACACTCACTGCCTCCTCCCCTACGCTCACTGCCTCCTCCCCTACGCTCACTGCCTCGTCCCCTACGCTCACTGCCTCCTCCCCTACCCTCACTGCCTCCTCCCCTACCCTCACTGCCTCCTCCACTACGCTCACTGCCTCCTCCCCTACCCTCACTGCCTCCTCCACTACTCTGACTGCCTCGTCCCCTACCCTTACTGCATACTCCCCTAGGCTCATTGCCTTGTCCCCTAACCTCATTGCTCCATTCCCTACACTCACTGCCTCCTCCCCTACGCTCACTGCCTCCTCCCCTACGCTCACTGGCTCGTCCCCTACACTCACTGCCTCGTCCCCTACCCTCACTACCTCCTCCCCTACCCTCACTGCCTCCTCCACTACGCTCACTGCCTCCTCCCCTACCCTCACTGCCTCCTCCCCTACCCTCACTGCCTCCTGCCCTACCCTCACTGCCTCCTTCCCTACCCTCACTGCCTCCTTCCCTACCCTCACTGCCTCGTCCCCTGCTCTCACTGCCTCCTCCCCTACTCTCACTGCCTCCTCCCCTACGCTCACTGCCTCCTCCCCTACCCTCACTGCCTCCTCCCCTACCCTCACTGCCTCCACCACCACGCTCACTGCCTCCTACCCTCACTGCCTCCTCCCCTACCCTCAATTCCTCCTCCCCTACGCTCACTGCCTCCTCCCCTACGCTCACTTCCACCTCCCCTACCCTCACTGCCTCGTCCCCTACGCTCACTGCCTCGTCCCCTACGCTCACTGCCTCGTCCCCTACGCTCACTGCCTCCCCCCCTACCCCAACTGCCTCCTCCACTACGGTCACTGCCTCCTCCCCTACCCTCACTGTCTCCTCCCCTACCCTCACTGCCTCATCCCCTATGCTCACTGCCTCCTCCCCTACGCTCACTGCCTCATCCCCTACGCTCACTGCCTCCTCCCCTACGCTCACTGCCTCGTCCCCTACGCTCACTCCCTCCTCCCCTACGCTCACTGCCTCCTCCCCTACCCTCACTGCCTCCTCCACTAAACTCACTGCCTCCTCCCCTACGCTCACTGCCTCCTCCGCTACCCTCACTGCCTCCTCCCCTACCCTCACTGCCTCCACCACCACGCTCACTGCCTCCTACCCTCACTGCCTCCTCCCCTACCCTCAATTCCTCCTCCCCTACGCTCACTGCCTCCTCCCCTACGCTCACTTCCACCTCCCCTACCCTCACTGCCTCGTCCCCTACGCTCACTGCCTCGTCCCCTACGCTCACTGCCTCCCCCCCTACCCCCACTGCCTCCTCCACTACGGTCACTGCCTCCTCCCCTACCCTCACTGTCTCCTCCCCTACCCTCACTGCCTCATCCCCTATGCTCACTGCCTCCTCCCCTACGCTCACTGCCTCATCCCCTACGCTCACTGCCTCCTCCCCTACGCTCACTGCCTCGTCCCCTACGCTCACTCCCTCCTCCCCTACGCTCACTGCCTCCTCCCCTACCCTCACTGCCTCCTCCACTAAACTCACTGCCTCCTCCCCTACGCTCACTGCCTCCTCCGCTACCCTCACTGCCTCCTCCCCTACGCTCACTGCCTCCTCCCCTACCCTCACTGCCCCCTCCCCTACGCTCACTGCCTCGTCCCCTACGCTCACTGCCTCGTCCCCTACGCTCACTGCCTCCTCCCCTACGCTCACTGCCTCGTCCCCTACGCTCACTGCCTCCTCCCCTACGCTCACTGCCTCGTCCCCTACGCTCACTGCCTCCTCCCCTACCCTCACTGCCTCCTCCCCTACCCTCACTGCCTCCTCCCCTACCCTCACTGCCTCCTCCACTACTCTGACTGCCTCGTCCCCTACCCTTACTGCATACTCCCCTAGGCTCATTGCCTTGTCCCCTAACCTCATTGCTCCATTCCCTACACTCACTGCCTCCTCCCCTACGCTCACTGCCTCCTCCCCTACGCTCACTGCCTCGCCCCCTACGCTCACTGCCTCCTCCCCTATGCTCACTGCCTCCTCCCCTACGCTCACTGCCTCCTCCCCT
Source organism: Salvelinus fontinalis (assembly GCF_029448725.1). NCBI lineage: Eukaryota > Metazoa > Chordata > Actinopteri > Salmoniformes > Salmonidae > Salvelinus > Salvelinus fontinalis. The sequence continues at coordinate 6,268 of NW_026602494.1, read as the reverse complement.
ACGCTCACTGCCTCCTTCCCTACGCTCACTGCCTCCCCCCTACGCTCACTGCCTCCTCCCCTACGCTCACTGCCTCGTCCCCTACGCTCACTGCCTCCTCCCCTACCCTCACTGCCTCCTCCCCTACCCTCACTGCCTCCTCCACTACGCTCACTGCCTCCTCCCCTACCCTCACTGCCTCCTCCACTACTCTGACTGCCTCGTCCCCTACCCTTACTGCATACTCCCCTAGGCTCATTGCCTTGTCCCCTAACCTCATTGCTCCATTCCCTACACTCACTGCCTCCTCCCCTACGCTCACTGCCTCCTCCCCTACGCTCACTGCCTCGTCCCCTACGCTCACTGCCTCCTCCCCTACCCTCACTGCCTCCTCCCCTACCCTCACTGCCTCCTCCACTACGCTCACTGCCTCCTCCCCTACCCTCACTGCCTCCTCCACTACTCTGACTGCCTCGTCCCCTACCCTTACTGCATACTCCCCTAGGCTCATTGCCTTGTCCCCTAACCTCATTGCTCCATTCCCTACACTCACTGCCTCCTCCCCTACGCTCACTGCCTCCTCCCCTACGCTCACTGGCTCGTCCCCTACACTCACTGCCTCGTCCCCTACCCTCACTACCTCCTCCCCTACCCTCACTGCCTCCTCCACTACGCTCACTGCCTCCTCCCCTACCCTCACTGCCTCCTCCCCTACCCTCACTGCCTCCTGCCCTACCCTCACTGCCTCCTTCCCTACCCTCACTGCCTCCTTCCCTACCCTCACTGCCTCGTCCCCTGCTCTCACTGCCTCCTCCCCTACTCTCACTGCCTCCTCCCCTACGCTCACTGCCTCCTCCCCTACCCTCACTGCCTCCTCCCCTACCCTCACTGCCTCCACCACCACGCTCACTGCCTCCTACCCTCACTGCCTCCTCCCCTACCCTCAATTCCTCCTCCCCTACGCTCACTGCCTCCTCCCCTACGCTCACTTCCACCTCCCCTACCCTCACTGCCTCGTCCCCTACGCTCACTGCCTCGTCCCCTACGCTCACTGCCTCGTCCCCTACGCTCACTGCCTCCCCCCCTACCCCAACTGCCTCCTCCACTACGGTCACTGCCTCCTCCCCTACCCTCACTGTCTCCTCCCCTACCCTCACTGCCTCATCCCCTATGCTCACTGCCTCCTCCCCTACGCTCACTGCCTCATCCCCTACGCTCACTGCCTCCTCCCCTACGCTCACTGCCTCGTCCCCTACGCTCACTCCCTCCTCCCCTACGCTCACTGCCTCCTCCCCTACCCTCACTGCCTCCTCCACTAAACTCACTGCCTCCTCCCCTACGCTCACTGCCTCCTCCGCTACCCTCACTGCCTCCTCCCCTACCCTCACTGCCTCCACCACCACGCTCACTGCCTCCTACCCTCACTGCCTCCTCCCCTACCCTCAATTCCTCCTCCCCTACGCTCACTGCCTCCTCCCCTACGCTCACTTCCACCTCCCCTACCCTCACTGCCTCGTCCCCTACGCTCACTGCCTCGTCCCCTACGCTCACTGCCTCCCCCCCTACCCCCACTGCCTCCTCCACTACGGTCACTGCCTCCTCCCCTACCCTCACTGTCTCCTCCCCTACCCTCACTGCCTCATCCCCTATGCTCACTGCCTCCTCCCCTACGCTCACTGCCTCATCCCCTACGCTCACTGCCTCCTCCCCTACGCTCACTGCCTCGTCCCCTACGCTCACTCCCTCCTCCCCTACGCTCACTGCCTCCTCCCCTACCCTCACTGCCTCCTCCACTAAACTCACTGCCTCCTCCCCTACGCTCACTGCCTCCTCCGCTACCCTCACTGCCTCCTCCCCTACGCTCACTGCCTCCTCCCCTACCCTCACTGCCCCCTCCCCTACGCTCACTGCCTCGTCCCCTACGCTCACTGCCTCGTCCCCTACGCTCACTGCCTCCTCCCCTACGCTCACTGCCTCGTCCCCTACGCTCACTGCCTCCTCCCCTACGCTCACTGCCTCGTCCCCTACGCTCACTGCCTCCTCCCCTACCCTCACTGCCTCCTCCCCTACCCTCACTGCCTCCTCCCCTACCCTCACTGCCTCCTCCACTACTCTGACTGCCTCGTCCCCTACCCTTACTGCATACTCCCCTAGGCTCATTGCCTTGTCCCCTAACCTCATTGCTCCATTCCCTACACTCACTGCCTCCTCCCCTACGCTCACTGCCTCCTCCCCTACGCTCACTGCCTCGCCCCCTACGCTCACTGCCTCCTCCCCTATGCTCACTGCCTCCTCCCCTACGCTCACTGCCTCCTCCCCTACGCTCACTGCCTCCTTCCCTACGCTCACTGCCTCCCCCCTACGCTCACTGCCTCCTCCCCTTCGCTCACTGCCTCCTCCCCTTCGCTCACTGCCTCCTTCCCTACGCTCACTGCCTCCTCCACTACGCTCACTTCCTCCTTCCCTACCCTCACTGCCTCCTCCCTTACCCTCACTGCCTCCTCCCCTACCCTCACTGCCTCCTCCCCTACCCTCACTGCCTCGTCCCCTACTCTCACTTCCTCCTCCCCTACTCTCACTGCCTCCTCCCCTATGCTCACTGCCTCCTCCCCTACCCTCACTGCCTCCACCACCACGCTCACTGCCTCCTCCCCTACCCTCACTGCCTCCTCCCCTACCCTCACTTCCGCCTCCCCCACGCTCACTGCCTCCTCCCTTACGCTCACTGCCTCCTCCCCTTCGCTCACTGCCTCCTTCCCTACGCTCACTGCCTCCTCCTCTACGCTCACTTCCTCCTTCCCTACCCTCACTGCCTCCTCCCTTACCCTCACTGCCTCCTCCCCTACCCTCACTGCCTCCTCCCCTACCCTCACTGCCTCGTCCCCTACTCTCACTTCCTCCTCCCCTACTCTCACTGCCTCCTCCCCTACGCTCACTGCCTCCACCACTACGCTCACTGCCTCCTCCCCTACCCTCACTGCCTCCTCCCCTACCCTCACTTCCGCCTCCCCCACGCTCACTGCCTCCTACCCTCACTGCCTCCTCCCCTACCCTCAATTCCTCCTCCCCTACGCTCACTGCCTCCTCCCCTACGCTCACTTCCACCTCCCCTACCCTCACTGCCTCGTCCCCTACGCTCACTGCCTCGTCCCCTACGCTCACTGCCTCCTCCCCTACGCTCACTGCCTCGTCCCCTACGCTCACTGCATCCTCCCCTACGCTCACTGCCTCGTCCCCTACGCTCACTGCCTCCTCCCCTACCCTCACTGCCTCCTCCCCTACCCTCACTGCCTCCTCCACTACGCTCACTGCCTCCTCCCCTACCCTCACTGCCTCCTCCACTACTCTGACTGCCTCGTCCCCTACCCTTACTGCATACTCCCCTAGGCTCATTGCCTTGTCCCCTAACCTCATTGCTCCATTCCCTACACTCACTGCCTCCTCCCCTACGCTCACTGCCTCCTCCCCTACGCTCACTGCCTCGCCCCCTACGCTCACTGCCTCCTCCCCTATGCTCACTGCCTCCTCCCCTACGCTCACTGCCTCCTCCCCTATGCTCACTGCCTCCTTCCCTACGCTCACTGCCTCCCCCCTACGCTCACTGCCTCCTCCCCTTCGCTCACTGCCTCCTCCCCTTCGCTCACTGCCTCCTTCCCTACGCTCACTGCCTCCTCCACTACGCTCACTTCCTCCTTCCCTACCCTCACTGCCTCCTCCCTTACCCTCACTGCCTCCTCCCCTACCCTCACTGCCTCCTCCCCTACCCTCACTGCCTCGTCCCCAACTCTCACTTCCTCCTCCCCTACTCTCACTGCCTCCTCCCCTATGCTCACTGCCTCCTCCCCTACCCTCACTGCCTCCACCACCACGCTCACTGCCTCCTCCCCTACCCTCACTGCCTCCTCCCCTACCCTCACTTCCGCCTCCCCCACGCTCACTGCCTCCTCCCTTACGCTCACTGCCTCCTCCCCTTCGCTCACTGCCTCCTTCCCTACGCTCACTGCCTCCTCCTCTACGCTCACTTCCTCCTTCCCTACCCTCACTGCCTCCTCCCTTACCCTCACTGCCTCCTCCCCTACCCTCACTGCCTCCTCCCCTACCCTCACTGCCTCGTCCCCTACTCTCACTTCCTCCTCCCCTACTCTCACTGCCTCCTCCCCTACGCTCACTGCCTCCACCACTACGCTCACTGCCTCCTCCCCTACCCTCACTGCCTCCTCCCCTACGCTCACTGCCTCGTCCCCTACGCTCACTGCCTCCCCCCCTACCCCCACTGCCTCCTCCACTACGCTCACTGCCTCCTCCCCTACCCTCACTGCCTCATCCCCTATGCTCACTGCCTCCTCCCCTACGCTCACTGCCTCATCCCCTACGCTCACTGCCTCCTCCCCTAGGCTCACTGCCTCATCCCCTACGCTCACTGCCTCATCCCCTATGCTCACTGCCTCCTCCCCTACGCTCACTGCCTCATCCCCTACGCTCACTGCCTCCTCCCCTACGCTCACTGCCTCGTCCCCTACGCTCACTCCCTCCTCCCCTACGCTCACTGCCTCCTCCCCTACCCTCACTGCCTCCTCCACTAAACTCACTGCCTCCTCCCCTACGCTCACTGCCTCCTCCGCTACCCTCACTGCCTCCTCCCCTACGCTCACTGCCTCCTCCCCTACCCTCACTGCCCCCTCCCCTACGCTCACTGCCTCGTCCCCTACGCTCACTGCCTCGTCCCCTACGCTCACTGCCTCCTCCCCTACGCTCACTGCCTCGTCCCCTACGCTCACTGCCTCCTCCCCTACGCTCACTGCCTCGTCCCCTACGCTCACTGCCTCCTCCCCTACCCTCACTGCCTCCTCCCCTATGCTCACTTCCTCCTCCCCTACCCTCACTGCCTCCTCCACTACGCTCACTGCCTCCTCCCCTACCCTCACTGCCTCCTCCACTACTCTGACTGCCTCGTCCCCTACCCTTACTGCATACTCCCCTAGGCTCATTGCCTTGTCCCCTAACCTCATTGCTCCATTCCCTACACTCACTATCTCCTCCCCTACGCTCACTGCCTCCTCCCCTACGCTCACTGCCTCGCCCCCTACGCTCACTGCCTCCTCCCCTATGCTCACTGCCTCCTTCCCTACGCTCACTGCCTCCTCCACTACGCTCACTTCCTCCTCCCCTACCCTCACTGCCTCCTCCCTTACCCTCACTGCCTCCTCCCCTACCCTCACTGCCTCCTCCCCTACCCTCACTGCCTCGTCCCCTACTCTCACTTCCTCCTCCCCTACTCTCACTGCCTCCTCACCTACGCTCACTGCCTCCTCCCCTACCCTCACTGCCTCCACCACCACGCTCCCTGCCTCCTCCCCTACCCTCACTGCCTCCTCCCCTACCCTAACTTCCGCCTCCCCTACGCTCACTGCCTCCTCCCCTACCCTCTCTGCCTCGTCCCCTACCCTCACTGCCTCCTCCTCTATCCTCACTGCCTCCTCCCCTACCATCACTGCCTCCTCCCCTACGCTCACTGCCTCCTCCACTACACTCACTGCCCCCTCCCCTACGCTCACTGCCTCGTCCCCTACGCTCACTGCCTCCTCCCCTACGCTCACTGCCTCCTCCACCACGCTCACTGCCTCCTCCCCTACGCTCACTGCCTCCTCCCCTACCCTCACTGCCTCCTCCCCTACGCTCACTCCCTCCCCCCCTACGCTCACTGCCTCCTCCCCTACGCTCACTGCCTCGTCCCCTACGCTCACTGCCTCCTCCACCACGCTCACTGCCTCCTCCCCTACCCTCACTGCCTCCTCCCCTACCCTCACTGCCTACTCCCCTACGCTCACTGCCTCGTCCCCTACACTCACTGCCTCGTCCACTACCCTCACTACCTCCTCCCCTACCCTCACTGCCTACTCCACTACGCTCACTGCCTCCTCCCCTACCCTCACTGCCTCCTCCCTTACCCTCACTGCCTCCTCCCCTACCCTCACTGCCTCCTCCCCTACCCTCACTGCCTCCTCCCCTACCCTCACTGCCTCGTCCCCTGCTCTCACTGCCTCCTCCCCTACTCTCACTGCCTCCTCCCCTACGCTCACTGCCTCCTCCCCTACCCTCACTGCCTCCTCCCCTACCCTCACTGCCTCCACCACCACGCTCACTGCCTCCTACCCTCACTGCCTCCTCCCCTACCCTCAATTCCTCCTCCCCTACGCTCACTGCCTCGCCCCCTACGCTCACTGCCTCCTCCCCTATGCTCACTGCCTCCTCCCCTACGCTCACTGCCTCCTCCCCTACGCTCACTGCC
>NW_026602493.1:0-16291 GCF_029448725.1 Salvelinus fontinalis | reverse complement strand
TCTGGGCTCCTCATCAGACATACAGCCTTCCTTCTACACCCATTTCTTTCTGGCATACTGCTTCATATCTCATTCAAATCCCATCTCCACTGCAGAAATCACACACACACACACACACACACACACACACACACACACACACACACACACACACACACACACACACACACACACACACAGAAGTCAGACCGGAAATCTGTCTGTCTGATTAGGAACCCAGAGGAGGACGGAGACAAGGTTCATTAGTTCACTGGCTGAGGAACAGAGCCCTTGGTCTGCCTAAGGAGGGTGTGTGTTTGTGTGTATGTGTGTCTGTGTAAGGATTGCCTGCCTGGTGTTTAAGAATGTGCGATTCAGGCCAAGTCTATTTAGGTATAAAGAGTTCTTCTTTGGCAAATGTGTCGTTCATCTTCACCAGACCATGAGCTGATATGACAGTCATCTGTCTCATCTACAGGATCATGCTGAAAGATGGATTCTGGACAGACGTGTTTATATGCATTATTTTAGAACTAGACAATGTGTTGTTGTTCTAAAAGCTAGACACAAGCAATGAACTTCACATCCTGTTATTTGTAGTACAGGAATGGCTATGATGAGTGTGGATGGATGCTGCCTTGTAATAACTGTTTCTGAGGAAACGGAGGATGAGCTGCATGTCTGTTGTTGTAGAGATGAAAATATCAGCTGTATGTCTGTTGTTTTTGGCAGTAGGAATGGCTGAGCAATGGCTGAGGAATGGCTGAGCAATGGCTGAGGAATGGTTGAGTAATGGCTGAGCAATGGCTGAGGAATGGCTGAGCAATGGCTGAGGAATGGCTGAGCAATGGCTGAGGAATGGCTGAGCAATGGCTGAGGAATGGCTGAGCAATGGCTGAGGAATGGCTGAGCAATGGCTGAGGAATGGCTGAGCAATGGCTGAGGAATGGTTGAGTAATGCTGAGGAAGGGCTGAGGAATGGTTGAATAATGCTGAGGAATGGTTGAGTAATGCTGAGGAATGGCTGAGGAATGGTTGAGTAATGCTGAGGAATACTGAGGAATGGTTGAGTAATGCTGAGAAATGGTTGAGGAATGTTTTTAGCAATGTCTGAGTAATGCTGAGGAATGGCTGAGCAATGGCTGAGGAATGCAAGAGGAATGGAAGAGGAATGGTTGAGTAATGGTTGAGGAATGAAAGAGGAACGGTTGAGGAACGGTTGAGGAACGGTTGAGGAATGGAAGAGGAATGGAAGAGGAATGGAAGAGGAATGGTTGTGGAATGGAAGAGGAATGGAAGAGGAATGGAAGAGGAATGGAAGAGGAATGGTTGTGGAATGGAAGAGGAATGGAAGAGGAGTGGAAGAGGAATGGTTGTGGAATGGTTGTGGAATGGAAGAGGAATGGAAGAGGAGTGGAAGAGGAATGGTTGTGGAATGGTTGTGGAATGGTTGAGGAATGGCTGAGGAATGGAAGAGGAATGGAAGAGGAATGGTTGTGGAATGGAAGAGGAATGGAAGAGGAATGGTTGAGGAATGAAGAGGAATGGTTGAGGAATGGAAGAGGAATGGAAGAGGAATGGAAGAGGAATGGAAGAGGAATGGTTGAGTAATGGTTGTGGAATGGAAGAGGAATGGCTGAGGAATGGAAGAGGAATGGAAGAGGAATGGTTGAGGAATGGAAGAGGAATGGTTGAGTAATGGTTGTGGAATGGAAGAGGAATGGTTGAGGAATGGAAGAGGAATGGTTGAGTAATGGTTGTGGAATGGAAGAGGAATGGCTGAGGAATGGCTGAGGAATGGAAGAGGAATGGAAGAGGAATGGTTGAGGAATGGAAGAGGAATGGAAGAGGAATGGAAGAGGATGGCTGAGGAATGGAAGAGGAATGGAAGAGGAATGGTTGAGTAATGGTTGAGGAATGGAAGAGGAATGGCTGAGTAATGCTGAGCAATGGAAGAGGAATGGAAGAGGAATGGTTGAGGAATGGAAGAGGAATGGTTGAGTAATGGTTGTGGAATGGAAGAGGAATGGTTGAGGAATGGAAGAGGAATGGTTGAGTAATGGTTGTGGAATGGAAGAGGAATGGTTGAGGAATGGCTGAGGAATGGAAGAGGAATGGAAGAGGAATGGTTGAGGAATGGAAGAGGAATGGAAGAGGAATGGAAGAGGATGGCTGAGGAATGGAAGAGGAATGGAAGAGGAATGGAAGAGGAATGGAAGAGGAATGGTTGAGGAATGGCTGAGGAATGGCTGAGGAATGGTTGTGGAATGGTTGTGGAATGGAAGAGGAATGGAAGAGGAATGGCTGAGGAATGGTTGTGGAATGGAAGAGGAATGGAAGAGGAATGGTTGTGGAATGGTTGTGGAATGGTTGTGGAATGGTTGAGGAATGGAAGAGGAATGGTTGTGGAATGGTTGGGCAATGGAAGAGGAATGGTTGTGTAATGCTGAGGAATGGCAATGGTCAAGAATTGTCTGCTTTGCTGTGGTTTATATCTCCGTCTTGGTCATTATTGTGAATGAGAACGTGTTCTCAATTACTTAGCTGGTTAAATAAAGGCAAATAAGATGTGTCAATGCTGTGGAGAGGATGGGAGTTGTAGTACGGTTGCTGTCGAGCACAGAAATACACTGAGTGGACAAAACATTAAGAACACCTGCTCTTTCCATGACATAGACTGACCAGGTGAATCCAGGTGAAAGATATGATCCCTTATTGATGTCACTTGTTATATCCACTTCAATCAGTGTAGATGATTTTAAAGCCTTGAGACTTGAGACATGAGACATGGATTGTGTATGTGTTCCATTCAGAGGGTGAATGGGCAAGACAAAAGATTGAAGTGCCTGTAACGGGTGACGCTCTCCTCATCCTCGGATGAGGTGAGGAGAGAAGGATCTTCAGACCAAAACGCAGGCTCAGGGAAATAAGCCATCTTTATTATAAATTATGATGGCAACACGAAACGAAACAAAACACTTTAACAAGCTTACAAAATAACAAAACGACGTTGACGCAACCTGAACATAAACTTACATAACTAAACATAAACTTACGTACAGGAAACAGACGACATCGAAACGAAACGAAACAAACAAACGCTACAGTCCAGTGTGGTACGAACAGACATACGCACACAGGAGACAATCACCCACAAACAAACAGTGAGAAATGCCCTACCTAAATATGACTCTTAATTAGAGGCAAACGCAAACCACCTGCCTCTAATCAAGAGCCATACCAGGCAAACCCGAAACCAACATAGAAACAGATAACATAGAATGCCCACCCAACCTCACGTCCTGACCAACTAACACACAAAAACTAACATAAATAGGTCAGGAACGTGACAGTACCCCCCCCACAAGGTGCGAACTCCGGACGCACCAGCACAAAGTCTAGGGGAGGGTCTGGGTGGGCATCTAACCACGGTGGTGGCTCAGGCTCCGGGCGCGGTTCCCACCCCACCATAATCCATCCTAACTTCCTCCCTCCAAGAATGTCCACCCTCTTTTGACCCCCACAAAATTCCCTTAACAACATATCCAATAGGTACAACACCGGGACAGAGAGATAAATCAAGAAAGAGGGATAGATAAGAATATAGAGATAGATGAAGATAGAGAGGGAGATTAGGATAGAGGGGCAACTCCGGACTGAAAGGCAGCTCCGGACAGAGAGACAGCTCTGGACTGATGGGCAGTTCTGGGTATCCAGCCTTTTCAGGCTGAAGGGCAGCTCATGGCTGACTGACGAATCTCGATGCTCATGGCTGGCTGACGGCTCTCGACGCTCATGGCAGGCTGACGGCTCTCGACGCTCATGGCAGGCTGACGGCTCTCGACGCTCATGGCAGGCTGACGGCTCTCGACGCTCATGGCAGGCTGACGGCTCTCGACGCTCATGGCAGGCTGACGGCTCTCGACGCTCATGGCGCTCTGACGGCTCTGGCTGCTCATGGCGCTCTGACGGCTCTGGCTGCTCATGGCTCTCTGACGGCTCTGGCTGCTCATGGCTCTCTGACGGCTCTGGCTGCTCATGGCTCTCTGACGGCTCTGGCTGCTCATGGCTCTCTGACGGCTCTGGCTGCTCATGGCTCTCTGACGGCTCTGGCTGCTCATGGCTCTCTGACGGCTCTGGCAGATCCTGTCTGGTTGGCGGCTCTGGCAGATCCTGTCTGGTTGGCGGCTCTGGCAGATCCTGTCTGGTTGGCGGCTCTGGCAGATCCTGTCTGGTTGGCGGCTCTGGCAGATCCTGTCTGGTTGGCGGCTCTGGCAGATCCTGTCTGGTTGGCGGCTCTGGCAGATCCTGTCTGGCTGACGGCTCTAGCGGCTCCTGTCTGGCTGACGGCTCTAGCGGCTCCTGTCTGGCTGACGGCTCTGTAGGCTCATGGCAGACGGGCGGCTTTGCAGGCTCATGGCAGACGGGCGGCTTTGCAGGCTCATGGCAGACGGATGGCTCAGACGGCGCTGGGGAGACGGATGGCTCAGATGGCGCTGGGGAGACGGATGGCTCTGGCCGGATATGGCGCACTGTAGACCTGGTGCGTGGTGCCGGCACTGGAGGCACCGTGCTAATGATAAGCACCTTCCTACTAGTGCGGGGAGCAGGGACAGGGCACACTGTATTCTCAAAGCCTACTCTATCCCTGATGCGTGGTACCGGCACTGGTGACACCGGGCTGAGGACAAGCACATCAGGATTAGTAGGGGGAGAAGATACAGTGGGTTCAGGGCTCTGGAGACGCACAGGTAGCTTAGTGCGTGGGGCCGGAACTGGAGGCACCGGGCTAGATACACGCACTACAGGGAGAGTGCGTGGAGGAGGAACAGGGCTCAGGATACGCACTGGTAGCCTAGTGCGTAGTGTATACACTGTAGGTACTAGGCTGGGGCGGGGAGGTGGTGCCGGAAATACCGGACCGTGGAGGCGTACTGGCACTCTTGAGCATTGAGCTTGCCCAACCTTACCTGGTTGAATACCCCCGGTTGCCCGACCAGTGCGGGGAGGTGGAATAACCCGCACCGGGCTATGTAGGCGAACCGGGGAAACCATGCGTAAGGCAGGTGCCATGTATGCCGGCCCGAGGAGACGCACTGGAGACCAGACGCGTTGAGCCGGCCTCATGACACCTGGCTCAATACCCAATCTAGCCCTACCAGTGCGGGGAGGTGGAATAACCCGCACTGGGCTATGCACTCGTACAGGAGACACCGTGCGCTCTACTGCGTAACACGGCGCCTGCCCGTACTCCCGCTCTCCACGGTAAGCCTGGGAAGTGGGCGCAGGTCTCCTACCTGCCCTTGGCCCACTACCTCCTAGCCCCCCCCCAAGAAATTTTTGGGAATTACTTACGGGCTTTTTCGGCTAACGTGCCAGACGCGTTCCCTCATAGCTCCGGTTCCTCTCCCAGGTAGCCTCTGCTCTCCTCAATGCCTCCACCTGTTCCCATGGGAGGCGATCTCTACCAGCTAGGATCTCCTCCCAAGTGTAGCAACCCTTTCCATCCAAAACCTCGTCCCATGTCCATTGCTCCTTTCTCTCCTGTCCCTTACTCCGTTTCGTTTTCCTTTGCCGCTTGGTCTTAGCTTGTTGGTGGGTGATTCTGTAACGGGTGACGCTCTCCTCATCCTCGGATGAGGTGAGGAGAGAAGGATCTTCAGACCAAAACGCAGGCTCAGGGAAATAAGCCATCTTTATTATAAATTATGATGGCAACACGAAACGAAACAAAACACTTTAACAAGCTTACAAAATAACAAAACGACGTTGACGCAACCTGAACATAAACTTACATAACTAAACATAAACTTACGTACAGGAAACAGACGACATCGAAACGAAACGAAACAAACAAACGCTACAGTCCAGTGTGGTACGAACAGACATACGGACACAGGAGACAATCACCCACAAACAAACAGTGAGAAATGCCCTACCTAAATATGACTCTTAATTAGAGGCAAACGCAAACCCCCTGCCTCTAATCAAGAGCCATACCAGGCAAACCGAAACCAACATAGAAACAGATAACATAGAATGCCCACCCAACCTCACGTCCTGACCAACTAACACACAAAAACTAACATAAATAGGTCAGGAACGTGACAGTGCCTTTGAATGGGGTATGGTAGTAGGAGCCAGACGTTTGTGTTAAGAACTTCAGTGCTGCTGGGTTTATCACGCTCAACAGTTTCCCGTGTGTATCAAGAATGGTCCACCACCCAACGGACATCCAGCCAACTTGACACAACTGTGGGAAGCATTGGAGTCAACATGGGCCAGCATCCCTGTAGAACGCTTTCGACACCTTGTAGAGTCTATGCCCCGACGAATTTAGGCTGTTCTGAGGGCAAAATGGGGGTTCAACTCAATATTAGGAAGGTGTTGTTTTGTACACTCAGTGTGAATGTGTGTCTGTTGCTAAGGAAATGAAGAAATACCTTGTTGCTGTGGTGTGAGCATAAAGATATGATCTGGTGCTTCTCTTTGAATCCACCTCCACTGCGGTCTTTACCCCATTCATCCAGCCAGGGCCTGCGCATGGCTCACATAGGGGAGGAGAAATGTGCTTTTCTCCCCCTGCTAGCTAGTCAGTCAGCCAGCCAGCCAGCGAGTCAGCCAGCTAGCCAACTAGCTAGTCAGACAGCCAGCCAACCAGTCAGCTAGCCAGCCAGTCAGCCAGTCAGCTAGTCAACCAGTCAGCCAGCCAGTCAGACAGCTAGTCAGACAGACAGCCAGCCAGCTAGTCATCTAGCCAGCCAGCCAGTCAGCCAGCCAGTCAGACAGCAGGTCAGACAGCTAGTCAGCCAGCCAGTCAGACAGCCAGTCAGACAGCAGGTCAGACAGCCAGTCAGACAGCTAGTCAGACAGCCAGCCAGCCAGCTAGTCAGCCAGCTAGTCAGACAACCAGCCAGCCAGTCAGCCAGCTAGCCAGCCAGTCAGCTAGTCAGCTAGTCAGCTAGTCAGCCAGCCAGTCAGCCAGTCAGCCAGTCAGACAGCTAGTCAGCCAGCCAGCCAGCCAGCCAGCCAGTCAGCTAGTGAGCCAGTCAGTCAGCCAGCCAGGGCTCTGGTGTCTCCCTGTCTGAAGCCTTCAACTTCAGCCTAATTGCCCACTTCCTCTGGCCACACACTCACACACATACATGATGTGTGTGTATGCAACACACACACTCACACACTAAGGAACACATGAACATAGGCACCTGTAAACACAGACACATGCACAGATACATACAGGTAGACAAATGCTCATATATAGTCTATGCCCCGACGAATTTAGGCTGTTCTGAGGTGCAAAATGGGGGTTCAACTCAATATTAGGAAGGTGTTGTTTTGTACACTCAGTGTGAATGTGTGTCTGTTGCTAAGGAAATGAAGAAATACCTTGTTGCTGTGGTGTGAGCATAAAGATATGATCTGGTGCTTCTCTTTGAATCCACCTCCACTGCGGCCTTTACCCCATTCATCCAGCCAGGGCCTGCGCATGGCTCACATAGGGGAGGAGAAATGTGCTTTTCTCCCCCTGCTAGCTAGTCAGTCAGCCAGCCAGCCAGCGAGTCAGCCAGTCAGCTAGTCAACCAGTCAGCCAGCCAGTCAGACAGCTAGTCAGACAGACAGCCAGCCAGCTAGTCATCTAGCCAGCCAGCCAGCCAGTCAGCCAGCCAGTCAGACAGCAGGTCAGACAGCTAGTCAGCCAGCCAGTCAGACAGCCAGTCAGACAGCAGGTCAGACAGCTAGTCAGCCAGCCAGTCAGACAGCTAGTCAGACAGCCAGCCAGCCAGCTAGTCAGCCAGCTAGTCAGACAACCAGCCAGCCAGTCAGCCAGCTAGCCAGCCAGTCAGCTAGTCAGCTAGTCAGCTAGTCAGCCAGCCAGTCAGCCAGTCAGCCAGTCAGACAGCTAGTCAGCCAGCCAGCCAGCCAGCCAGCCAGTCAGCTAGTCACAGCTAGTCAGCTAGTCAGCCAGCCAGTCAGCCAGCTAGTGAGCCAGTCAGTCAGCCAGCCAGGGCTCTGGTGTCTCCCTGTCTGAAGCCTTCAACTTCAGCCTAATTGCCCACTTCCTCTGGCCACACACTCACACACATACATGATGTGTGTGTATGCAACACACACACTCACACACTAAAGAACACATGAACATAGGCACCTGTAAACACAGACACATGCACAGATACATACAGGTAGACAAATGCTCATATAGGCACACAAACACACACACACACACACACACACACACACACACACACACACACACACACACACACACACACACACACACACACACACACACACACACACACACACACACACACACTTGTGTGTGTGCCTATATGGGCATTTGTGTATACCTGTATGTATCTGTGCATGTGTCTGTGTTTACAGGTGCCTATGTTCATGTGTTCTTTAGTGTGTGTGTGTGTGTGTGCGTGCGTGCGTGCGTGCGTGCGTGCGTGCGTGCGTGCGTGCGTGTGTTTACGTATGTGGGTATGAGTGCATGTCCATCTGTATGTGTGAGTGTGTGTGTGCACGTGTCAGTAAGTATATGTGTGAGTGTGTGTGTGATTCTATCAGGAGGTGTTCATTATGGGATGCCACTCAGAGCTCCTCTCTGGACTAAGACATGTCATTGCCTTGTCTGTAGAGTAGAGCTACAGCTAACTCACATGCTACTATTCTGTGTCCATGTCTAAGACAGCTACTGTAATACTGTGGCTTTTCCTGCCTGATGAATCAAATGTTTTTTAAGTAGCATTTTAACACTGTTTGAATTGATGATTAAAATAGAATAGATCCATTTTAAGGAAAATACAAAGAACAATAGAACAAAAAACAATAGATTGATATCCTCATCATCAGCTCAGTAACAGTCTGCCTCAACATCATCATCATCACAGTAACAGTCTGCCTCACTATCATCATCATCATCATCAGCCCAGTAACAGTCTGCCTCACTATCATCATTATCAGCAGAGTAACAGTCTGCCTCACTATCATCATCATCAGCGCAGTAACAGTCTGCCTCACTATCATCATCATCATCAGCACAGTAACAGTCTGCCTCACTATCATCATCATCAGCCCAGTAACAGTCTGCCTCACTATCATCATCAGCACAGTAACAGTCTGCATCACTATCATCATCAGCCCAGTAACAGTCTGCCTCACTATCATCATCATCATCATCAGCTCAGTAACAGTCTGCCTCACTATCATCATCATCATCATCAGCTCAGTAACAGTCTGCCTCACTATCATCATCATCATCATCAGCTCAGTAACAGTCTGCCTCACTATCATCATCATCATCAGCACAGTAACAGTCTGACTCACTATCATCATCATCAGCTCAGTAACAGTCTGCCTCACTATCATCATCAGCCCAGTAACAGTCTGACTCACTATCATCATCAGCACAGTAACAGTCTGCCTCACTATCATCATCAGCTCAGTAACAGTCTGCCTCACTATCATCATCAGCACAGTAACAGTCTGCATCACTATCATCATCAGCCCAGTAACAGTCTGCCTCACTATCATCATCATCATCAGCCCAGTAACAGTCTGCCTCACTATCATCATCATCATCATCAGCTCAGTAACAGTCTGCCTCACTATCATCATCATCAGCACAGTAACAGTCTGCCTCACTATCATCATCATCAGCACAGTAACAGTCTGCCTCACTATCATCATCATCAGCACAGTAACAGTCTGCCTCACTATCATCATCATCAGCACAGTAACAGTCTGACACACTAGCATCATCATCAGCAGCACAGTAACAGTCTGCCTCACTATCATCATCATCAGCACAGTAACAGTCTGCCTCACTATCATCATCATCAGCACAGTAACAGTCTGCCTCACTATCATCATCATCAGCTCAGTATCAGTCTGCCTCACTATCATCATCATCAGCACAGTAACAGTCTGCCTCACTATCATCATCATCAGCCCAGTAACAGTCTGCCTCACTATCATCATCATCATCATCACAGTAACAGTCTGCCTCACTATCATCATCATCATCACAGTAACAGTCTGCCTAACTATCATCATCATCAGCCCAGTAACAGTCTGCCTCACTATCATCATCATCATCATCACAGTAACAGTCTGCCTCACTATCATCATCAGCCCAGTAACAGTCTGCCTCACTATCATCATCATCATCAGCTCAGTAACAGTCTGCCTCACTATCATCATCATCAGCTCAGTAACAGTCTGCCTCACTATCATCATCATCATCAGCTCAGTAACAGTCTGCCTCACTATCATCATCATCATCATCAGCTCAGTAACAGTCTGCCTCACTATCATCATCATCACCTCAGTAACAGTCTGCCTCACTATCATCATCATCAGCGCAGTAACAGTCTGCCTCACTATCATCATCATCATCATCAGCTCAGTAACAGTCTGCCTCACTATCATCATCATCACCTCAGTAACAGTCTGCCTCACTATCATCATCATCAGCTCAGTAACAGTCTGCCTCACTATCATCATCATCATCATCAGCTCAGTAACAGTCTGCCTCACTATCATCATCATCGTCAGCTCAGTAACAGTCTGCCTCACTATCATCATCATCACCTCAGTAACAGTCTGCCTCACTATCATCATCATCACCTCAGTAACAGTCTGCCTCACTATCATCATCATCAGCTCAGTAACAGTCTGCCTCACTATCATCATCATCAGCCCAGTAACAGTCTGCCTCACTATCATCATCATCACCTCCGTAACAGTCTGCCTCACTATCATCATCATCACAGTAACAGTCTGCCGCACCATCATCATCATCATCACAGTAACAGTCTGCCGCACCATCATCATCATCAGCCCAGTAACAGTCTGCCTAACTATCATCATCATCAGCCCAGTAACAGTCTGCCTCACTATCATCATCATCATCATCATCATCACAGTAACAGTCTGCCTCACTATCATCATCAGCCCAGTAACAGTCTGCCTCACTATCATCATCATCATCATCAGCTCAGTAACAGTCTGCCTCACTATCATCATCATCAGCACAGTAACAGTCTGCCTCACTATCATCATCATCATCAGCTCAGTAACAGTCTGCCTCACTATCATCATCATCAGCTCAGTAAAAGTCTGCCTCACTATCATCATCATCATCAGCTCAGTAACAGTCTGCCTCACTAGCATCATCATCATCATCATCACAGTAACAGTCTGCCTCACTATCATCATCAGCCCAGTAACAGTCTGCCTCACTATCATCATCATCATCAGCTCAGTAACAGTCTGCCTCACTATCATCATCATCAGCACAGTAACAGTCTGCCTCACTATCATCATCATCATCAGCTCAGTAACAGTCTGCCTCACTATCATCATCATCAGCTCGGTAACAGTCTGCCTCACTATCATCATCATCATCAGCTCAGTAACAGTCTGCCTCACTATCATCATCATCATCATCAGCTCAGTAACAGTCTGCCTCACTATCATCATCATCACCTCAGTAACAGTCTGCCTCACTATCATCATCATCACCTCAGTAACAGTCTGCCTCACTATCATCATCATCAGCGCAGTAACAGTCTGCCTCACTATCATCATCATCATCAGCTCAGTAACAGTCTGCCTCACTATCATCATCATCAGCCCAGTAACAGTCTGCCTCACTATCATCATCATCATCAGCTCAGTAACAGTCTGCCTCACTATCATCATCATCAGCCCAGTAACAGTCTGCCTCACTATCATCATCATCATCAGCTCAGTAACAGTCTGCCTCACTATCATCATCATCATCAGCTCAGTAACCGTCTGCCTCACTATCATCATCATCAGCCCAGTAACAGTCTGCCTCACTATCATCATCATCACCTCCATAACAGTCTGCCTCACTATCATCATCATCAGCTCAGTAACAGTCTGCCTCACTATCATCATCATCAGCTCAGTAACAGTCTGCCTCACTATCATCATCATCACCTCCGTAACAGTCTACCTCACCATCATCATCATCATCATCATCATCATCATCATCATCATCAGCTCAGTAACAGTCTGCCTCACTTTCATCATCATCAGCTCAGTAACAGTCTGCCTCACTATCATCATCAGCTCAGTAGCAGTCTGCCTCACTATCATCATCATCAGCACAGTAACAGTCTGCCTCTCTATCATCATCATCATCATCATCACAGTAACAGTCTGCCTCACTATCATCATCAGCCCAGTAACAGTCTGCCTCACTCAAATCAGACAAAATGTCTGCCCCCAAATCAAGTCCCCTCTGATTACAGCTGAACCCTCTCTGCTAGATTCAGGTCTGCCAGGATAGTGGGCCGATCTCTTCAAGGTCAACGATCGGATTAGTGTGTCTTAACGTGTATCAGCTGGGAGGAGACAGGTGTGCTGACGGGACAGAGTGTGTCTTAATGTGTATCAGCTGGGAGGAGACAGGTGTGCTGACGGGACAGAGTGTGTCTTAATGTGTATCAGCTGGGATGAGACAGGTGTGCTGACGGGACAAAGTGTGTCTTAATGTGTATCAGCTGGGAGGAGACAGGTGTGCATGCGTGTGTGTGTTGCTCTGTCTCTATCCATGCACGCTTCCTTTGCATTCTCTCTGACACTGATGGATGGTCCCTAAGGACAGACATCCTGCCCTGTCCCAAGAAATCGCTCTCCAGTGGTCACTAAGCAGTGTCCTTTTAAAGGGTAGTCTCTAGCTCTCCAGTGGTCACTGAGCAGTGTCCTTTTAAAGGGTAGTCTCTAGCTCTCCAGTGGTGACTAGACAGTGTGCTTTTAAAGGGTAGTCTCTATCTCTCCAGTGGTCACTAGACAGTGTGCTTTTAAAGGGTAGTCTCTAGCTCACCAGTGGTCACTAAGCAGTGTCCTTTTAAAGGGTAGTCTCTAGCTCTCCAGCGGTGACTGGACAGTGTGCTTTTAAAGGGTAGTCTCTATCTCTCCAGTGGTGACTAGACAGTGTCCCTTTAAAGGGTCGTCTCTAGCTCTCCAGTGGTGACTAGACAGTGTGCTTTTAAAGGGTAGTCTCTAGCTCTCCAGTGGTCACTAGACAGTGTGCTTTTAAAGGGTAGTCTCTAGCTCTCCAGTGGTGACTAGACAGTGTGCTTTTAAAGGGTAGTCTCTAGCTCTCCAGTGGTGACTAGACAGTGTGCTTTTAAAGGGTAGTCTCTAGCTCTCCAGTGGTGACTAGACAGTGTGCTTTTAAAGGGTAGTCTCTATCTCTCCAGTGGTGACAAGACAGTGTCCCTTTAAAGGGTCGTCTCTAGCTCTCCAGTGGTGACTAGACAGTGTGCTTTTAAAGGGTAGTCTCTAGCTCTCCAGTGGTCACTAGACAGTGTGCTTTTAAAGGGTAGTCTCTAGCTCTCCAGTGGTCACTAGACAGTGTGCTTTTAAAGGGTAGTCTCTATCTCTCCAGTGGTGACTAGACAGTGTGCTTTTAAAGGGTAGTCTCTAGCTCTCCAGTGGTGACTAGACAGTGTGCTTTTAAAGGGTAGTCTCTAGCTCTCCAGTGGTCACTAGACAGTGTGCTTTTAAAGGGTAGTCTCTAGCTCTCCAGTGGTCACTAGACAGTGTGCTTTTAAAGGGTCGTCTCTAGCTCTCCAGTGGTGACTAGACAGTGTGCTTTTAAAGGGTAGTCTCTAGCTCTCCAGTGGTGACTAGACAGTGTGCTTTTAAAGGGTAGTCTCTAGCTCTCCAGTGGTGACTAGACAGTGTGTTTTTAAAGGGTAGTCTCTATCTCTCCAGTGGTGACTGGACAGTGTGCTTTTAAAGAGTAGTCTCTAGCTCTCCAGTGGTGACTAGACAGTGTGCTTTTAAAGGGTAGTCTCTAGCTCTCCAGTGGTGACTAGACAGTGTGCTTTTAAAGGGTAGTCTCTAGCTCTCCAGTGGTGACTAGACAGTGTGCTTTTAAAGGGTAGTCTCTATCTCTCCAGTGGTGACTAGACAGTGTCCCTTTAAAGGGTCGTCTCTAGCTCTCCAGTGGTGACTAGACAGTGTGCTTTTAAAGGGTAGTCTCTAGCTCTCCAGTGGTCACTAGACAGTGTGCTTTTAAAGGGTAGTCTCTAGCTCTCCAGTGGTCACTAGACAGTGTGCTTTTAAAGGGTAGTCTCTATCTCTCCAGTGGTGACTAGACAGTGTGCTTTTAAAGGGTAGTCTCTAGCTCTCCAGTGGTGACTAGACAGTGTGCTTTTAAAGGGTAGTCTCTAGCTCTCCAGTGGTCACTAGACAGTGTGCTTTTAAAGGGTAGTCTCTAGCTCTCCAGTGGTCACTAGACAGTGTGCTTTTAAAGGGTCGTCTCTAGCTCTCCAGTGGTGACTAGACAGTGTGCTTTTAAAGGGTAGTCTCTAGCTCTCCAGTGGTGACTAGACAGTGTGCTTTTAAAGGGTAGTCTCTAGCTCTCCAGTGGTGACTAGACAGTGTGCTTTTAAAGGGTAGTCTCTATCTCTCCAGTGGTGACTGGACAGTGTGCTTTTAAAGAGTAGTCTCTAGCTCTCCAGTGGTGACTAGACAGTGTGCTTTTAAAGGGTAGTCTCTAGCTCTCCAGTGGTGACTAGACAGTGTGCTTTTAAAGGGTAGTCTCTAGCTCTCCAGTGGTGACTAGACAGTGTGCTTTTAAAGGGTAGTCTCTAGCTCTCCAGTGGTGACTAGACAGTGTGCTTTTAAAGGGTAGTCTCTAGCTCACCAGTGGTGACTAGACAGTGTGCTTTTAAAGGGTAGTCTCTAGCTCTCCAGTGGTGACTAGACAGTGTGCTTTTAAAGGGTAGTCTCTAGCTTACCAGTGGTGACTAGACAGTGTGCTTTTAAAGGGTAGTCTCTATCTCTCCAGTGGTGACTAGACAGTGTGCTTTTAAAGGGTAGTCTCTAGCTCTCCAGTGGTGACTAGACAGTGTGCTTTTAAAGGGTAGTGTCTATCTACTAGCCATGTCCTGCTCTGTCTGGGTGTCTGTCTCAGAGGTTCACTGTCTGATAATGCAAAAATCAATACATGTACTGACAGATGTCTAATACTGGTTACCAGTATCTAGTAGTCATGTCCTGGTCTGTCTCCTTTTAAAAGTTACCAGTATCTAGTATCTAGTAGTCATGTCCTGGTCTGTCTCCTTTTAACGGTTACCAGTATCTAGTTGTCATGTCCTGGTCTGTCTCCTTTTAACGGTTACCAGTATCTAGTAGTCATGTCCTGGTGTGTCTCCTTTTAAAGGTTACCAGTGTCTAGTATCTAGTAGTCATGTCCTTGTCTGTCTCCTTTTAAAGGTTACCAGTGTCTAGTATCTAGTAGTCATGTCCTGGTCTGTCTCCTTTTAAAGGTTACCAGTGTCTAGTATCTAGTAGTCATGTCCTGGTCTGTCTCCTTTTAAAGGTTACCAGTGTCTAGTATCTAGTAGTCATGTCCTGGTCTGTCTCCTTTTAAAGGTTACCAGTGTCTAGTATCTAGTAGTCATGTCCTGGTCTGTCTCCTTTTAAAGGTTACCAGTATCTAGTAGTCATGTCCTGGTCTGTCCCCTTTTAAAGGTTACCAGTATCTAGTAGCTAGTAGTCATGTCCTGGTCTGTCTCCTTTTAAAGGTTACCAGTATCTAGTATCTAGTAGTCATGTCCTGGTCTGTCTCCTTTTAAAGGTTACCAGTGTCTAGTTGTCATGTCCTGGTCTGTCTCCTTTTAAAGGTTACCAGTATCTAGTAGTCATGTCCTGGTCTGTCTCCTTTTAAAGGTTACCAGTATCTAGTAGTCATGTCCTGGTCTGTCTCCTTTTAAAGGTTACCAGTATCTAGTATCTAGTAGTCATGTCCTGGTCTGTCTCCTTTTAAAGGTTACCAGTATCTACTATCTAGTAGTCATGTCCTGGTCTGTCTCCTTTTAAAGGTTACCAGTGTCTAGTATCTAGTAGTCATGTCCTGGTCTGTCCCCTTTTAAAGGTTACCAGTATCTAGTAGTCATGTCCTGGTCTGTCTCCTTTTAAAGGTTACCAGTATCTAGTAGTCATGTCCTGGTCTGTCTCCTTTTAAAGGTTACCAGTGTCTAGTAGTCATGTCCTGGTCTGTCTCCTTTTAAAGGTTACCAGTATCTAGTAGTCATGTCCTGGTCTGTCTCCTTTTAAAGGTTACCAGTATCTAGTAGTCATGTCCTGGTCTGTCCCCTTTTAAAGGTTACCAGTATCTAGTATCTAGTAGTCATGTCCTGGTCTGTCTCCTTTTAAAGGTTACCAGTATCTAGTAGTCATGTCCTGGTCTGTCTCCTTTTAAAGGTTACCAGTATCTAGTAGTCATGTCCTGGTCTGTCTCCTTTTAAAGGTTACCAGT